>NC_053489.1:481457735-481757735 GCF_905171775.1 Rana temporaria
TGTTGTACCTTTCTGACTTCCATGAATTTTGCATACACACTATCAGACTAAATTCCGACCGTCCAAAACACGGTGACGTAAAACACTACAACGAGCCGAGAAAAATTAATTTCAATGTTTCCGAGAATGCGTCGACTTGATTCTGAGCATGCGTGGGGTTTTTCTCCGTCTGAGTTGCACACAGACGATAGGAATTTCCTATCGTTTTTTTTTTCCCATTGGAAACAAATAAAACATGTTCTATTGCTAAACACAGACGGAAAAAAGTCAGATGGGGCCCACACACGATCGGAAATTCCGATCGTGTGTACACGGCATCAGTGAATATTCTTCTATCCAATGACTTGCAATCCATGGTCGTGCAATATCTTAATAAACAACAGGTATTGCTTTTAACACGCATAGGAGGCCATGTACTCACATTTTGAAAGTGTCTGTGGGTTGGCTAGCCCTTTCATTCTACATATACCTCCCAATACTGAGGAGTCTTGATATCAATGCCAAAAATTGTTCAGTTTGAATTGAACAATCTAATGTTCAATTCAAGAAGGAAACCACAAGAAGGAATAAAGAAGATAAGACGTTTTGCCAGTGTACATAACATACAGTGCTTCAGAAGTGTTTCATATTCATAGATTTCTCTTGATTATATAAATAGTATACTGCTACCTATTTCTATAGCAAGCTATATATAATGCATTTCCATAATATTATTTTTTCTGCATGAACATAATCCATTGTTAAAATCCAAAGCTAAATTTGTATTTGAAGCAATTTAGTAGGAACATCTGCATATAAATTGACAAGTTAATTGTTGCTAATAAAGACAATTTAATGTGAGACACTATTGGTTGTGCTGTCACTGTTTCTTTGCAATTCTGGTGGGGTCAGCAAGAGGCATTCATATAATTGCTATGGATGCATCGTAATTTTTGGTGAACAGTGGCAATAAACAATATTTTAGTGTGAAAACAATAGCTGGAAAATCAAATACTTTGAATTAAATACTAAATGAATCACACTGAATAATATGCTCCTGAATTCAGAGCACAATTACTTCTCTAATGTAAGGCAGTGCCTAACAGGGGGATGAGAAGATATTGGAAGGGACATGGATATCGGCATTGTCCCTGCTGATTTACATGTAGGTTGTCTAAGTGAGCTGACAATACCTAGTCCGACCTTCTGATTTCTGGATTGACAGCACTGACTCTGTTGCTGAAACCCTTACACTGTGGACTGCAGTGTCTGGGCGGAGGAGCATGTAAGATATTTGATCCATGTATGGGCACAGTGATTGTACCAAAGTTGATCCATCGGTTGACTTGGGTATATCCTGTCTGTCAGATTTTTTTATGATTAGTATGTAATCATAGTGTTTTGCTGACCAGGAAGGGTCCCAGTGCCTTGGCAGAACATAATAGTGCTGCAGGAGGCTTTCCCCCTTAAACACTGTGTTAATGGGAAAATCAAGTGATTTTCTTTCCTTCTACCGGTAGTGTAAAGAAAGAAATTTGAATTATTCATGTGCTGCTTAAATTACGAAAGCTAAAAGAAGGTGATTTGTTTACCATATGCCGCGTGCACACGATCAGGCTTTTGCCCGGCCAAATCACATCGGAAACCCCAACGGAATTCCATCGGAAAAAAAATAGAACATGTTCTATATCTAAACTCTGATGGAATTCATCGGAATTTCCGATAAAAAAACTCAGATGGAAAAAGTCTTATTGTGTGTACGGGGCATTAGAAAGCTTGTCCATCATATAGTACCTGGATTTGGTAGTTGTTTAGACTGTTATACTGGAGCCTTTATCTGTACTTTAATTGAATGCAAAAATCCAAAAGAAAAGCTTCTGCAGTGCAAAAGGCATTTTTTTTGTGTTTCTGTACCATTTTGAATATTTAGCCATTAACAGTTGTTTCTTTTGTAAAATGAAATGATGGGTGCAGCATTTCATGCCACTTCTAGATCTGAATGGAGTTTAGTACTATTGATTTTTCATTACCAGGCTGTGACTGTTTAAACACAAACCCTGCATCGAACCATCCACTGTAGTAGCACAGTAGGAAACCTCTAGATATAAAAGTAGATTGCTTGCTCTGCTTAGATTTATTTTACCTGAAATAACTATATAGAACAAACATGTAGCCAAAGACTGTGATATAGCTCCATGCAAGATAAAATTGTAACCATGAAACAGGAATAACTCCAAGTATTATCAACAGGAACTATCTGTCCATTTGTTTTCTTTTGGATACAATTTTTAATGTTTTTGTACAGAATTTAAAACAGAAACGGAACAAAACACAAAAATATTGGTCTGCTTGTTTTAACAGGTGTATCGCCCTTGGGTTTAGTCAGGAAACTCCTCACCAAATTTCTTGTCCGGAGTAGCTACTGTAGATAGTTGTTAGAGATCCATTGGTTTCTCCCTAAGTTTGGCCTTGTTGTACCTTTCTCTTCTGTCACTAGGTGGCTGGGCACTTGGTGCCATTAGATGTGAGAAGGACATTTCAAGGTCAAGTTATGGGTACATGGGATAGCTCAGCCAATGGGCTGTAGTTTTCTTGAATTGCCTGCTGGGAGAACCTATATATTCGGGTGGAGTCAGGTGATCTATGTTCTGTGCCACCTGGACTGCCATCTGGGTGGATATGTGTCATCTGCCCTGGGCATCTAGGCCAGAGATTGGGCCTATCCCAGGGACATCTAGCTGCCAAGCTGTGTGAGGGCCTATCCAGAAGTAAGAGGGCAGCACAGGATTGGGACTGTGGCTTGCAGTCCAACTAAACAGTTCTGCTGACTGGAGAACCTGTCTTGGTTGGAGGTAGAAGGGAAGCTGTTGTCACTAAGGGACCAACCACCTTTACCAAGGACCACAGTGAGTAACTGAAGCAGGTACCGGAGTGACATTCTCACCGAACAGGCACAGTGGAGAATCTGGAAAACTTAGGGGGTAATCAAGTCAGGGACCCAACCAGCAGAGGTGAGGCTTGCAGAGCAGCCTTGTGTGTCAAGCCAGGTGGAACTGAGCTGGTTAGCAGGGGGAAGCTTGAAAGGTAGCTGTAGTGCCAAGCTAGGGACCCAGCATGGAAGCGTAGGTGACGCTTGAGGGAGATACCACTGCAAAAGCCTTGAGGAGCTCGTAAATCGGTGTCAGTAAATCAGACAGTACAGTGAGAGACTAGGATCTCAAGTGGCTGAAGAGCTACAAGTGGACCTTGTAGTGAAGCTGAAAGAACTGTTGAACTTTGTGTTAGGAACTGTTTTAAATACTGTTGCCATAGGAGACAGCAAACCTAAATGTGCAGAAGTGGCATCTTGCTGGGGGCTTTCCCTGTACGGCTATCTTCCTATTGAAGTCTTTGAGTCTACCTATTGAAATTGCAACCACTTAAGGGTATCCTGGCCCTAACCCTCTTTCCCTTGAAAAATATAAAAAGGACTGTTAAAAGAAAAAAAAAACTCTTTTTCATCCAAGAAGCGTCTGGCGCCCAATTACTTTCTTCACCTTTGCACCCACTATGCCTCACAACCCACTACATATTGAAGTAGGTCAGCGGTCTGTGGCCTCCAAGGTTCCCATTAGACTGGAAGAGGCAAAATATTCTGCTACACAGATATGAGTATGATCGACTTTTAAAGTTGAGCATATATACCATATATTTTCCTGGGTCCATACAGGGTAGTTGATATTACAAGGCATTAGTGGTGGAGAAGCAATGCAATAGAGTAGGATTGGGACTGTAAGGTAATAGTAAAGGTTAAGCATTAGGCTAACCATACAGGGTTCGATTTTTAGGCGGTTCAGCAGGTTCCCGGCCAAGATTTGAATCGTTATTGGTTAGGTTGAATGTACTAAGTTAATTGATGAACTTTGGTACAACCAGCCTGCTAAATTCTCTTTCAATAATCACTGAATTTCCCCACCTGATGGAATAAAGCATACTTCTTTCTTGCAGGAAAGACATTTGCTCCATGTAGGAGCCTTAGTAGGCCTTAGTAGGAGTGGGCTGAATAAAGGTTAAGACTGCAGTTAGATAAAAATGTATGAGAAAATTAAAAGGTATAGTAAAAGGTCCATTATAGGGTTAGATAGGAATGACAATTCAAACACAAGGAAGACTTTGAAGAGAATGAAGAGGAGAAAAAAGAAGGGGGTGTAAGGGCAGGGTGTGGCAGTGGTGATTGGAAATCAAGGGTGTTCATTCAAATCTGTATCTTTATAGTTATGTTCTGGAGTTAAAGGAATTTTGGTTAGCCAAGGCTGCCATACCTTTGAGAATGTGCAAGACGTATCCTGTAAGAATGCTGTTAACGTTTTATTGATCATTGTGCCACTGAAGTATATCTAAAGTGAAGATCAAAAATGTATTATATTTTAGAGTATCAGTCCTTAGATATGGTGCCTTCATTCAAGTTAAGTGCATTTTTTTTTCCTCCTTTTAGAAATCCAATGTCCCTTTAGTTCACAGAACTAAAATATTTGAAAAAAAGTCTTAACTTTCCAAACTATTTTCTGTGAACTACAATACAATCCCCTTTTATATAAAGTAGAGGAGGAGGTGCTTACAGTCTAAACAAGTCTGAGCAGCCAAGTGTACCAATGCACCTCCATAGATAAAGTACAGTGAGTAAGGATTGTTGTTCTAGGACAGGAAGTGTGTTACTTAAAGCAGGTCCGGATCTAGGGGGGTACTAGGGTGAGCTGTGCCCCTCCCCCAGGCTGCTCTCGAGGCTGTGCAGGGCTAATTGTGCCTGACCATCTTAATGTTGGAATAACCAGCATGCAGAGTTCCTCTGAGACTCAGTACACGCTCTGGATCTATCAACTGGTGCACTGGGTGCCAAAACCACCTGCCAGCCATGCTTCCTTACAGACTGCTGTTGCATAAGAGAGGCAATTAAGCGAGTGTGTTGTGCTGTGTATTTTGTAAAAAAAAGAAACCTGTGCTGGCGGCTGCCCAATACAGCTATGTGTCGACTGCTGTAAAAAGGACAGATGAGCTGGGGATGAGAACTGTAGATAGTGGGTGCTGGGCACAGGGGTAATGCTGTGGATAGGAGTTAAGAAGGGAAAAGATGAGAAATGTAAATTGGTGTGAGCTGGATAAAGAGATGGGGCTGTGAATTTGGGGTGGTGCTAGATGCCAAGGTATGTGCTGTGGATGGAGCTGGGGTACAAAGTTGAGAGCCGTGAATAGGGGTGAACTCTGGACAGGGGGTGCAGAAGTAAGATGTAGAGGTGGGACATGGTGAGCTGTGGACAGGAAGGTAAAGGTGAGCTGTGGGCAGGGGTGCAAAACTGAGCTGTTGACAGGGTGCAAAGGTGAGCTGTGGACAGGGGTGCAAAGATGAGCTGTGGGCAAGGGTTCAAAGGTGAGCAGTGGACAAGTGTGCAAAGGTGAGCTGTGGACAGGGGTGCAAAGGTGAGCTGTGAACAGGGGTGCAAAGGTGAGCTGTGGACAGGGATGCAAGGGTGAACTGTGGACAGGAATGCAAAGGTGAGCTGTGGACAGGGATGCAAGGGTGAACTGTGGACAGGAATGCAAAGGTGAGCTGTGGACAGCGATGCAAGGGTGAACTGTGGACAGGAATGCAAAGGTGAGCTATGGACAGGGGTGTAAAGGTGAGCTGTAGGCAGGGTTGTAAAGGTGAGCTGTAGGCAGGGGTGCAAAGGTGAGCTGTGGACAGGGGTGCAAAGGTGAGCTGTGTGCAGGGGTGCAAAGGTGGGCTGTAGGCAGGGGTGCAAAGACGATCTGTGGCCAGGGGTACAAAGGTGAGCTGTAGGCAGGTATGCAGAGGTGAACTGTTAACAGGGGTTGCAGTGGCGAGATATAGACAGGGACACAGACAAGATCCATAGATAGGGTGAGCTGTGGCGGGGGGGGGCAGAGATGCGCTGTGGATAGGGAGAAAAAAGGGGTGCAGAAGTGAGCAGTAAATGGGTGCTTTTCGGGGTGATTAAGGAAGGAGGTATTAATTATTTTTGGCCCCTAGACTGTTACACTTGGTATGATGTGGTGTATATTACATATGCACATTACATGGTGTGCTGTGTAGTAATTACTTTTGTATCTTACATACTTTTGGCCACAGTGATCTAACTAAAATATCAGTTTATTATGAATTGTTTTTTCATTTTGAAAGTGGGCCCCTTCAATTTTTGCTACTGCACCCCCAGATATGACAGGCTAGATCTGGCCCTGGCTTAAATGATCAGAAAATAAAGCAAAATAGCTTAAAAAAGATACCAATACAGCCATAACATTTAGGTAGTAATGGAAATGCAAATCTGTCCTGGTCTAATTCAGCAAGGGTTCAGCAAATCTTGTTTGTGGTATTTGCAGAACAGCACATATTTTAGGACAATCTCAGTGGCAGGCAATTTCTATCAAACTCTCATTAGGATTTAAAATGTTACTACACCCAGGACTCTGCATTCACTATAACTGATCTCCCACAGTACACATAATATGGAAATGCAATAATTTTAGTAAATATAAACTGCTAAATACATTTTCTCATCAGCAGTATATAGTAGTCTTGTGACTTCTATCAGTTTCTGGTTAAAGCTTTTGAGAAGAGTTTTCATACTGTACTGGCTGACCTATCAGGATGCAGGACCCCTGACCCTCTGTCTGGACAGTGCTGATTGGCCTTGTGCTCATCACATGCACTTGCTCGAGAAAAAAAAATTCTCTAGCAATACAAACCAAACTGAGCAGTAACTTATCCAGACATGTTTTGGAGAGAGTGGAAGAAGGGGAGGATCTGTGCATACAGGATCAAACTGCCTTTTTATACAATGCAGAGAATTAACATTCTTAATGGGTTTTTTTTGTGTGCGATGCAAATTCAGCTCTATAGACTTTCCCTGAAATCAATTGCGGCAAAATCACGCTATTTTGAATTCGCAGCAGTGTGAACCTAGCCTTAGATATGATGTACAAACACAGTTAAAGGCTGTGGGAAAATTGTGACCAGATTATACTATATCTGTCTAATCAGTGAGTAATCTTTTTAATCCATCTGTATGGGAATATTCACTCCAGTAAAATTGTAGGACAATTAACTTAGAGTGAGTGTTTTTCAAGGAAGAAGTAAGGCTCACCATTAGTCTAATATTTTCAACCTTTCTAAATCATTGTTGGTGGCATGAAGGTTTTCACATGCAAGAAGGAGCAGTATTAACCAAATGATTTTTCATACATTAACCACTTAAGACCCGGACCATTATGCAGGTTAAGGACCTTGCCCCTTTTTGCGATTCGGCACTGCGTCGCTTTAACTGACAATTGCGCGGTCGTGTGACGTGGCTCCCAAAATTGGCGTCCTTTTTTTCCCACAAATAGAGCTTTCATTTGGTGGTATTTGATTACCTCTGCGTTTTTTTATTTTTTGCGCTATAAACAAAAATAGAGCGACAATTTAAAAAAAAAGCAATATTTTTTTACTTTTTGCTATAATAAATATCCCCTAAAAATATATAGAAAAGAAAAAAGTTTTGCGCCAATCTAATTATTGACACTCAAGTCCATTGTGAACAACACAAATAAATAATATGAAAAGTCCAAAAATTAATGATGTTCTTGTGACAGACAACACCCGGTGCACCGATATTAATAGTGAGCCACCACCACATGGACAGAGGCTTACCAGATGGTAGGTAAATAACAGCGTTATTATACAATCCACAGCAGGATATCCAGGCAGCATGGACACAACACGGGATGGAATCAGGTATACAGCTCAGATCCTTATGTAATCATCCACGGAGGGATGTGGTTGAATCAGCACAGACAAAAACCTCTAAGACCTTTCCGGGAGCTTAGCAGCATGTCATGCAGGAAAGAAAGCCGCACATGGTGTAATACGTCCAAACGTTATTTATTAAAACAAGATAAAATCTACTTACATCAATGAAATGTAATAGCAGCATAAAAGAAACAGATGCCGGCCGGCATGGATAGGAGCCCTTCCTCCTCATATAAACGCGATGACGTCACTGCACGCCGTAACCCAGACGCGTTTCGTCATACGATAACTTTTTCAACTTTTTTTTCCCTCAGTTTAGGCCGATACGTATTCTTCTATTATGGTGGACACATCGGACAATTTTGACACATTTTTGGGACCATTGTAATTTTCACAGCAAAAAGTGCTATAAAAATGCACTGTTTACTATGAAAATGACAATTGCAGTTTAGGAGTTAAGCACTAGGGCACTGTAGGGGTTAAGTGTGACCTCATATGTGTTTCTAACTGTAGGGGGCGGGGCTGGACATGTGACGTCATTGATCGTCTTTCCCTATATCAGGGAACAGACGATCAATGACACTGCCACAGTGAAGAACAGGGAAGGTGTGTTTACACACACCTCTCCCCGTTCTTCAGCTCCGGTGACCGATCATGGGACACCGGCGGCGATCTGGTCCGTGGGTCCCGCGGGTGCGGTCACAGAGCTTAGGACTGGGTCGCGAGCGCACCGCCGGCGATGCGCTCGCGACCCCATGGCTGGGCTTAAAGAGACACTTACAGGTACGTGATTGTGCCCAGCCGTGCCATTCTGCCGGCGTATATCGGCGTGAAGGGGTCCTTAAGTGGTTAAACACTACAAAACAGATTAGCGCACACATGCAAAAATTACATTTATCCTGCAAGGCTAGTTAAAAACACCTGAACATATTCAAAAATACGGGGGTTTGGTCACACTATATGGTCATATAGTGCTAAGCCCACTTACTGCGACAAAGTACCCTGAATTAGTGGGTCCTAACCTGTTAATAGAATGAAAGAACCTAGTGTCTTAACCTTGGGAGATAAACTTCTCTATATGGGAGAACTGAAGGGATTCTTCCTATAACTAGCCTTGCAGGATAAATGTAATTTTTGCATGTGTGCGCTATAATCTGTTTTGTCTTTGGTCTTATAGCAGCACCATCTGAGGCCCCGTACACACGTCCGAGGAACTCGACAGGCAAAACTCATCGTTTTGCTAGTCGAGTTCTGTGTGAACCCGCCGAGGATCTCGGCGAGCCAACTTTCCTCATTGAACAACGAGGAAATAGAGAACATGTTCTCTATTTGGCTCGACGAGGAACTCGTCGGCTTCCTCGGCCGAAAGTGTACACACGCCGGGTTTCTCGGCAGAATTCAGCTCCGATCGAGTTTCTGGCTGAATTCTGACGAGAAACTCGGTCGTGTGTACGGGGCCTTAGATGTATAGCATTTTTAGGGTGTGCCCCCCAAGTATGTTTTTGTCTTACGTGGTTAAACTTACAAACAAATGTTTGGAAAAAGCATCTAATAAAATAGTAGCACCTTTTAGGTGTACTACACGGCTTGCTACATTGGTCATCGGCTCTGGCTTCTTCCCGGGAACCACCACGGACGATCATAGCTCTCCGATAGGTGGTGAGACTAACAGAACTGAATGTACCATGCTACTATTTTATTGGTTCCTTTTTTAAGCATTTGTTTGTAAGTTTAATGTATTAAGAGAAGGGGGTCTTTTAGATAAATAAAAGCTTTATAGTTTTACACTATGAGGCTTCCTTTTCCCTTTCTTTGCCTGAGTATAATGAAAAACTCTCAGCTGATTGGATCCTGATGAATCAGAGGACTCAAGTGTCTGTTTTTCCTGCTGGCCGATCGTTTTCTGAGGGTTGGACGGTGATCCCAGCCACCTCACACATATACAGAGGCTTTCAGTGATCTGGAATCTGGTGAGTGCAATTCCCATAGGGAGTAGATGTGATAACGATCGAACGTTCAACACCGCTGATGAATCACTCATGAACTGCTACATGCAAAGTTTTGTTTTGAACTTCTGTCCCATTTGGATTTACGGATCATTACTTTTTTTATGCAATAATTTAAAGCTTATAGCGCTGCTGAAGTTTAAAGGACTATTTTATATTTAGTTTTGATTGCTTCTCCTTTTTGAAATGTTGGTTTATACTATAGCAGCTGCTTTTTCATTCCACTAGTATATTTTCCTAAGCACCGGATAAGTGATCTTTGAGAACTTTGGTCGTGTTAGATACTTAATGTGTTACTAAACCCAGGACCCTGCATTCACTATATCTGGTCTCCCACAGTACGCACAACATATAAACTGATACACTAAATCCCTTTTCTCATTAGCAGTCTTGTGGCTTCTATTAGTGCGGGGCCAAGCACCAGTTAAAGCATGTAGGAGGAGTTTTCATTACCCACTGACTGTCTTTTGAGGCTACATGATATGGAAATGCAATCATTTTAGTAAATGTAAACTGCTAAATACCCTTTCTCATCAGCAGTATATATAGTAGTCTTGTGATTTCTATCAGTTTCTGGTTAAAGCTTTTAGGAGGAGTTTTCATACTGTACTGGCTGAACTTTCAGGATGCAGGACCCCTGACCCTCTGTCTGAGCAGTGCTAATTGGCCCTGTGCTGATCACATGCACCCCCCCCAAAAAAAAAGAAAAACTCTCTAACAATGCACACCAAACTGAGGATGTACAGAGTGCCTCCTAGGGCTCTGTTCTAAAAGGAGATGGATTGGGAATAGTAAAAAAAGGGGAGGATCAGAGAAGACACAATTAAACAGCCTTTTTACACAATGCGGAGGATTAATCCCTTAGGTTCCACAGTGAGTATAACAAGCATGCTTTACTGCATATACAGTAGACATGTGAAATTTTGTTTAGTTTCAAATTAGTTTTTTTCAACTAATTTAGACAAGATCATTGTAATTCAAAAATATCAGAATTTCGAAATGTTTCCAAATTTTCGAATTTCCGAAATTTAACATTTTTGAATTTTAGAATTTCCACATTTCGTATTTCCAAATTTTAGAATTTTGAAAATTAGCAATTTCGGAAATTCTGAAATTAGAAAATTCTGAAATTAGAAAATCCCCACAAAAAAAGAAATTTCGGAAATTCAGAAATTGGAAATTTGAAAATCCCAAAAATTGGAAATTCAGAAATTCAAAAATTAGAATGAAAGCTAATTTTTTGTGACCCACAATAATTGCGAAAAATTTTCATCATATCGCTATTTTCACAAAAAATACACTAAAATCATTACTATTGCACATAAACACAACGTAACTTACACAATTCCTGCTAAATTAGTACTAAAGCCTCATTCACATGGCATACGAAAGTGTACGCCCATGGGGGGTCATGTTTACCCAGACAGGGATGCACAGGTGTTCCATGCATCCCCGTACAGGCGGTCCTATTTATGTCAATTGGGATGCATCGGATGCACAGGCAAAGCTGCTGTCCCCAATCTGGCATCCGTGTGGGTACATGACGATGAACGCAGGCAGGGTAAGCTTAGGGACATGTATGTGGACCTACATGAATGTAAAATTGGAAGGGTTGTAATCCGCTGATCAGAGTTATAGAATTGTTCAGCAGAGTCTGCTGAACAATTCTTATATAAGCTTATGGTCATTGAAGTGACCATAAGCTTATAGGAAAGGGAGAAATGAGGTCTATACTCCATACTGACCTGGCCACCTGCAGGCACTTCTGCATGTCCGTACGGCGTACGGACCTGGCAGTGAAAAGGTTAAATGATGCACAAGCAGCATCACCACAAGTTGCTTGAGGAAGACCACACATGGGTTTGGATAAAGGTTTTTGAAAAAAAAATTAGTTAATTAGATCAAAAACCAAGGTCCAGAATATTTTTTAACTGTAGGCAAGAATACCAAATGTGTACCATAAACCCTACTTTATTGCAATTTATAAAACATTGGGGGAAGAGATTTTTAATGTGCTTGACTGTAAAGCCTCGTACACAAGCACGGTTTTCTGCCGAGTAAACCGTGTGTGTGTACGAGGCTTTCAGGTTTCTTGTCAAGAAAACTGCCCAAAATCTTGACGAGAAAAATAGAGAACCTGCTCTCTATTTTCTCATCGTGATTCTCGGCAGTGTTTTCGCTGCCGAGAAACCCGAGAGTGTGTATACCGTATTTATCGGCGTATACCACGCACTTTTTTGCCCTTAAAATCAGAGCAAAATCGTGTGTGCGCGATATACGCCGATACTCGCTTCCCGCGCTGTTTGAACGCGGCCGCCGACATATACCGAGCGCAGTACACTTGGGTACACTCGGCCATGCTCGGTTCCCCTCGCGGTTATGCGAGAGAAGCCGAGAGGAGCCGAGCGTGGCCGAGCGCGCCCGAGTGTACTGCGCTCGGTATATGTCGGCAAAGGCAGCAGCGCTTAAACACAGCGCGGGAAGCGCCGATCGGCTCAGAGACCAGCGTGGGAGAAGCAGGGAGGACACCACGAAGGCCGTAGACGGACGCCGAACCGGACAAGGCCGCTGATGGACGCCGGGCAAGACACCAAAACGGTAAGTAATAAAAAAAAATGTTCAGGAATTTCAAGTCAACATTAGGGGTGCGTGCTATACGTCGGAGCGCACAATAGGCCGATAAATACGGCACTTACCTGTCGCCGTGGAAATCTGCGCCTGCTCGAAATGACTTTGACGCATGTGCGGTAGCTTCCTAGGCATAGGTAGGCTGAAGCAAGATGGCAGCGACGGCATCGAATGTGACGAGCACATGGTCGTCGTAGTCGATGACTTCACCGCGCGCGTGCCATTCAAAAGAACGGCGGTTCTTTTGAATGGAGTGTCTACACTCGGCCGGCAAGAGATTCTTATCAAGAATCTCATCAGGAAAAAGTTTTTTTCCCTGACAAGATTCTGGGCTGTGTGTACAGGGCTTTAGATGTGAAATGGAGCAATATAACAACACCTATACATAACTTTGTAAGAATTTAAAGTATCAAAATATTTGTGGATCGTTTAGCCTTTTGAAGCCAGATATCGTCCTATTGTTTATGTATAATTATAGAGCCCAGTTCTTCCTCCCATTTTGGATGGTAGGAGGTGGGTAAAAGATTTGTAATTAAGATTTGTAAATAGATCAGGAAGATAAGACCTGGAATTTGTTCCTTAGGTGTGTATCTTACATTTCATTAAACTATAGGTCACCAAATGGGAGTTCATTTTGTTTTTGGATTTGTTGGCAAGACTTGGTACCTCCTGTTTAAGAATGAGTACACATTTGTGAAGTTTTTTCTGGTCCACCAGCCAAGAATTGTTGTGGATTCTATAACAAGGGGAAATATGTCACAGATAACAAGACCTAGTAGGAGGAGATTATGCATATTAACTTGCCAGACAATTCTTATGCCACGTACACACGACCGTTTTCATGACGAGAAAACTGCCATTTTTTAGATTGGTCGTGAAAACCGGTCGTGTGTATGCTCCATAGCAGTTTTCTCGACGAGAAAACTGCCCACAAAAAAAATAGTACCTGCTCTATTTTTTCCCATCGTTTTTCCCTTTGTTCTTGTTCTTGTTGCAAAAACCGCTCTTGTGTATGCTTTTCCGAGGAAAAAAAAACTTGCATGCTCAGAATCAAGTATGAGACGGGAGCGCTCATTCTGGTAAAACTAGCGTTCGTAATGGAGATAGCACATGCGTCACGCTGTAACAGACTGAAAAGCATGAGGCTGAAAAGCGCGAATCGTCTCTCACCAAACTTTTACTAACACAAGGATCAGCAAAAGCAGCCCAAAGGGTGACGCCATTTGAATGGAGCGTCTCCTTTATAGTGCCGTGGTACGTGTTGCCGTACGTGTTGTACGTCACCGCATTTTGCTCAAGCGTTTTTTTCATGAACGTGTGTATGCAAGGCAGGCTTGAGAGGAATCACAACGAATCACATCGAGAAAAACATAGTTTTTTTGCATGACAGGAAAAACGGTCATGTGTATGTGGCATAAGTCTCAGAGCCATAAAGGTAAAGGGAGGGAGATGCTATGATGTTTGGGATGGTGTCAAGGAACCTGGATTGGGGGACTGGGGAACAATCCTCTATATGAAATATAGGCCACAACAGTAATTTCAAAGATGCTTGCCTAGTCACCAGTGCTGCAGGATTTGCTTATACAAAAATACAGACACAGGAATTAAAGTGGTTGTAAATAAGAAGGCTTTTTAAAGTGGTAGTAAAGTCTTTACTACCACTTTTACCTACAGGTAAGCCTATAATAAGGCTTACCTGTAGGTATAAAGAATATCTCCTAAACCTGTACGGTTTAGAAGATATTCGGGGATCCTCGGCTAAAGGGCCGGCAGCCGCAGGACCTTGCCGGAATGAAATCTCCCGCGCGCAAGAAATTGCGGGTATACAACTGCTTTAACTTAATGCATTCTCTGCATTAAAAAAAATTCTGTGATCAGCCCCCCCCCCCCCCACCCTAAATAATTACCTAAGTCCGATCTCGAACCAGCACTGTGCCTCCATTTCCTCCTTACAGGAAATGGAGGCAGCAGCAGGAGCCATTGGCTCCCGCTGCTGTCAATCAAATCCTGTGAGAATGGAACAGGGCAGGGGCAGCCCATCAATTAAGGGGGCTTGGATGCCGCCCCCTCTCTCCAGCCACCCCCTCTATGACTAATGAATAGATTAATGCATAGCATGAGTCTTTCCATGGCTGCCGCTGCCACCCCCTATTTAGGCATCTGCCCCCTTTTCGGACACCGGACGTCTGAATTCCAGCGGCGGAGGTGTTTTTTTTAAGCACCTGATTAGAGTCATAGGCTCTAATAGGCTTCCAAAAAGGTTGACTTGGAGCGCAAAGCATGGTGCTCGCAGTCCACCAAGATGTGTTAGAACCACCTCTCCGCCAATCAGGTAGTGCGTGTCTAATACCCGTCCCCTGATTGGCTGAAGGAACAGGTGCCCCGATTGAATGCCTAGCAGACCGAAGGAGAGAGGAGGGGGAAGCATGGAGGACACAGGAGCCATCCCACAGCTCACTGCCGTCACCCACTGCCTGACCTGCCACTAAGATGGGGTAGGTGCCAGGCAGACAGACGGCGGGGGTCACAGTGGCGGCATTTGAAGCGGCACAACTGGCTGAATTAAATTGGCACAAGTGGCTGAATTAAATTGGCACAAGTGGCTGAATTAAATTGGCACAAGTGGCTGCATATGCTGGTCACAAGTGGCTGCATATGATGGTCACAAGTGGCTGCATTTGATGGTCACAAGTGGCTGCATTTGATGGGCACAAGTGGCTGCATATGATGGGCACAAGTGGCTGCATATGATGGGCACTGTGGTTGCATTTGATGGGGCACAATAGGCTGCATATGATGCATATGATGGGCACAAGTGGCTGCATATGATGGGTACAATGGCTGCATTTGATGGGCACAAGTTGCTGAATTAAATTGGCACACATGTCTGCATTTGATGGGCACACATGGCTGCATATGATGGGCACAGTGGCTGCATATGATGGGCACAATGGCTGCAATTGATGGCACAGTGGCTACATATGATGGGCATAGTGGCTGCATATGATGGGCACAATGGCTGCAATTGATGGCACAGTGGCTGTATTTGATGGGCACAATGGCTGCAATTGATGGGGGGGAATTTTTTTCAGTATTTTTCAGTTTGTTTGCACCCCCCCAAAAAAATGGAGCACCAGCCGCCACTGGAGCAGGGGTTGGGCCAGACCCAAGCTGTGTGTGTCACTAGATGCAGGCAGTACGGCTCGGTATCAAGCCTGCATGAGTGTTTCTGTAGCAAGTGGCTTGCTATGGGGCCCTTAGAAAGGAGGTGAACCCCAGATAAGGAGGTCTTTTTCTTTTTTTTTGCTTTTTGCAAAACTATTGGTAAATATAACATGTTTAATAAAAAAAAAAAAAAAAAAAAAAAATCCTTTAGAATCACTTTAAATGTTGTGTACACTATTTTTCATAGAGAACAAAAATAATATATAGCCTGCAAAAATGGTTTTGTTTAGTATAGTTGCCAATACAGCAAGCAGTTTTCTCTCCCAGACTGTAGAAATCCCAGTTGTACCGAAAAACTGTCACTCAGAACAAAAGGACTCTTTAATGTTTATTGATTTAGAGAAAATGAAGAAGGACAATTAAATAATATCTATTGTTCTCCAGTAAACAAGTATTTGCTTGTTATTATTCACATCATGTATTGTTCCATTTACTAAATGGATTTCACACCTCTAGAACTATTTAAAAAGTCTGCTTCCTACTAAACAATTATTTGCCAAATAGGTATTGCCTATCTACTCACCATGCTCAGATGCAGACGTAGGTCCCTTTAATTCCATTTCTTTGTACAGCAGTTCCAGTATGGATCCCTTTGTTTATCATCAGTTCATAATAATAGCTTACATGCACCTATAACCAAGGTCAGTTCCCTGGCCCCCATGGATTAATATTTTTTTATATACATTTAAATATAGACAGAGTGGGGCAGATCCACATACATCCGCTGCGCCCGGCGCAGATGTAAGATACGCTATGCCGCTGTAACTTACTTGGCTTTGGTTTGAATCCTCAACGAATTGGCGCCGTAAGTTACGGCGGCGTAGTGCATCTCTCGCGGCGGGAATTCAAATTGGGCGGGTAGGGGGCGTGTTTTATTTAAATGAAGCGCGTCCCCGCGCCGAACGAACTGCGCATGCGCCGTCCGTAAAAACTCCCAGGGTGCATTGCTCCAAATGACGTCGCAAGGACGTCATTGTTTTCAACGTGAACGTAAATGGCATCCAGCCCCATTCACGGACGACTTACGCAAACGACGTAAAATTTTCAAAATTAGACGCGGGAACAACGGCCATACTTAACATTGAGTAGGCCACCATATAGCAACTTTAACTATACGCCGGAAAAAGCCGAACGGAAACGACGTAAAAAAATGCGACGGACGGTCGTACGTTCGTGGATCGTCAGAAATAGCTCATTTGCATACTCGCCGCGGATTACGTCGGGAACGCCACCTAGCGGACGCCGAAAAATTGCATCTAAGATCCGACCGCGTACGAAGACGTACGCCTGTCGTATCTAACACAGATGCCGTCGTATCTTGTTTTGTGGATACCAAAACAAAGATACGACGCGCAAAATTCAAAATTCTTTGAGGATCTGCCCCAAACAAGTTAATGAAAGTGGGCAGAAGTAGCTTTACTCTAGTAGGTCTGAGTCCAATTCCTCAATCTGTTAAGCCACCTAAACCCCTCACTGGCATCTTTTTGACCACTCATAACCCTCATTAACCCTTTTCTATTCTTTCTGCCTATTGTAACCAGTGTTCTATACACTCTATAAACTGATATGCATCCCTTTAGCCACCTGAGACTCTCTTGCATATGGCACCCAGACTTAATGCTAAGCTCTTCATACTAGCCCATACTAGTTCTTTGTCCTGCACAAACTGTCACAACAATTCCTGCTGTCATTGGCACTGGGAAGATAGACAAAGAATGAAAATTGTATGCCTCTGTATTTACCCATGTTGTGTTATTAGTGATTGTCTCATGCTACCCCAAGGGGGCACCACCTAAAAGAAGATTCTTAACTTACGTAGGAAAGATAGTACTGAATGTTAGTTTAATATTAACCCCTTGCCGACTAGCGCACAACAATATACATCTGAACAATGGCACAACTGGGCAAATGGGGCAAAATACATCCCCTTTAAATTGATGTCCACCGGGGGGCCCCACGATCATGACACAGAGCGGCAGAACAGTTCTGCCTAGCAACATGACAGGGATCTACTGCTCCCTGACAATCGGAAGCAGTGATCTCTGTCAAAGTCTAGTGAGACAATCGCCCCTACAGTTAGAACACAGTGAGGGGACCCCTTGATCGCCCCCTAGTGTTTAACCCCTTCCCTGCCAGTGTCATTTACACATTTTTATAGCACTGATCGATGTATAAATGACATTGGTCCCAAAATAGTGTCAAAAAATTGTGTCAAAAGTGTCCAATGTATCCACCGCAATTTCACAGTCACAATAAAAATCACAGATTGCCTATCTATGCAGGTTGCAATTGATGCATTTTCTGTGTGTTTTGCATTTTTTCCACATGCATTTTTGATGCATTTTTGGAAGGGTGGCTGTTCTCTTGCAGGAGAAACCAACAAAAATGCAGCAGAAACACATAAAAATGCAAACCCTGCATTTTGTATGTGTTACTGCTGCATTTCCATTGAAGTCTATGGAACTAAAAATGCAAAGGGACGTGGCTGTACAGCTACCGGAAGTGACATGTTTGGAATACCGGAAGTGACATTACGGCGAGGTCCACAGTGTGGTGAGACGTTACCTGCTGATGTTTGACCCACCCCTGGTCATTCTTTGGAAGTTATATCCCATGATGGTTTTTAATGTATATAATGTAAGCGCAATGATTGAGGTCTTTAATAAAATAGTGGAGTTTTCCTTTTTTCTCCCCATATATGAGCATTAATTCAATACTGCAGAGGCTGGGACCGCAATGCGCAATGCCCTGTATGGCTATACTGTGTCTGCCAAACACGAGCAGGGCCGGCCTTAGGTGTTCAGGCGCCCTGTGCGAGCTAATCTTGAGGCGCCCCCCCCCCCCCATCTTCACCCCCTCGCCCCCTGGTCACCTAAACATACACAAAGAGAAAAAAAATATTTGTAACAAATAATTTCTTTTAATAAACAAACAGACAATTTAAGTGCGTCTCAATGGACCTTTCACACGGAGTCCTGCAAGCAGCATCTTTGGAGCAGCTTTTGGGCGCTGAAAAAAAGACGCTCCAAAAACGCCCCTCTCCATTGAAATTAATTGAAAGCGCTGTAAAAACGCCTTCCCCTTTCACACTGAGGCACTGCAAAAACGTCCTAAAACGTTAGGGTCTTAGTGGTGCTTTACCAGCACATTGGGATTGCAGATGAGGCTTCGCTTGAATAACGCCTCAATAACGCTCAAATAACAGTTAAGCCTTTAATTGCCTTAAATCAGGGGGTCTCCAAACTGCGGCCCATGTGGCCCTTTTCTTGCTTTTATCTGGCCCTTGGGGCAATATTTTATCTTCTGACATAAAAAATGGGGCACAATTCCTCCTAATGACACCAACAATGGGCCAAAATTCCTCCTAATGACACCAACAATGGGGCACAATTCCTCCTAATGACGCCAATGGGGCACAATTCCTCCTAATGACAGCAACAATGGGGCACAATTCCTCCTAATGACAGCAACAATGGGGCACAATTCCTCCTAATGACAGCAACAATGGGGCACAATTCCTCCTAATGACAGCAACAATGGGGCACAATTCCTCCTAATGACAGCAACAATGGGGCACAATTCCTCCTAATGACAGCAACAATGGGGCACAATTCCTCCTAATAACACCAACAATGGGGCACAATTCCTCCTAATGACACCAACAATGGGGCACAATTTCCTTCTAATAACACCAACAAAGGGGCACAATTCCTCCTCTTACTGACACCAAAAAACGTGGCATTTTTTACTCCTGTTTACTCCTGATACCGGAACATTTTTGCTATTTCCACTGGCCACAGTCCGGCCCCCTAAAGTCTGAAGGACAGTAAACTGGCCCTTCGTTTAATAAGTTTGGAGACCCCTGCCCTAGATGATTAACCCCTTGCCAGCCAGTGTCATTAGTACAGTGATCATGTATTAGTGTCACTGGGTCTCACAAAGTATCAGATTGTCAGTCACAATATCGCAGCCCCGCTATAAGTCCCTGATCTCCGCCATTACTAGAAAAAAAAATTCCATAAATATATCCCATAGTTTGTAGACACTTATTAGGATATTTTGTACCAACAACATTGACCTAAATCAGAGGTCTCCAAACTGCGGCCAGGGGGCCAGATGTGGCCCTTTGCTTGCTTTTATTCCGGCCCTTGGGTACAATTCCTCCTACTGCCACCAATGATGGGGCACAATTCATCCAATGACACCGATAATGGGGCACAATTTCTCCCAATGACTCAATTATGTGACACAATTTCTCTCAATGACACCAATAATGGGGCACAGTTTCTCCCAATGACTCCAATGATGTGACACAATTTCTCTCAATGACACCAATAATGGGGCACAGTTTCTCCCAATGACTCCAATGATGTGACACAATTTCTCTCAATGACACCAATAATGGGGCACAGTTTCTCCCAATGACTCCAATGATGTGACACAATTTCTCTCAATGACACCAATAATGGGGCACAGTTTCTCCCAATGACTCCAATGATGTGACACAATTTCTCTCAATGACACCAATAATGGGGCACAGTTTCTCCCAATGACTCCAATGATGTGACACAATTTCTCTCAATGACACCAATGATGGGACACAATTTCTCCTGACAACACCGATTATGGGGCAACCATTACTCCCATTGACACCAATTATGGGGCACAATTTCTCCCATTGACACCAAAGATGGAGCATGTTTTTTCCCCACTGACATCAGGACATTTTGTACTCCAAATGGCCACAGTCTGGCCCTCCTGAAGCCTGAAGCACAGTAAACCAGCCCTTTGTTTAGAAAGCTTGGAGACCCCTGGCCTAAATTTATGAAAAAACGTTAAAAAAAATTGTATATGTTATATAGCAGAAAGTAAAAATTTTTTTTTTTTTTTTTTCAAATTTGGTCTTTTGTTAAAACAAAAAAAAAAATTATTTGTGTACAGCGTCGCATGACCGCGCAGTTGTCAGCTTAAGTTATGCGGTGCACATCGCAAAAAATGGCCTGTCATGGAGGGGGGGGGGGGGTAAATCTTCCAGAGGTCACGTGGTTAAACCGTGAATTTTTTTTGCCCATAGTTTATTTATATTTCAGGCAATAAACCTGGGGTGTCACAAACATGAAGTGATCCTCTGTAGGAGTTTTCCATATGACAGAGGTGCAGACATAGCCGGGGGTACATGGTACCAGTACAGGCCAATCACAGACTGCCTGAAGTATAAATAAACTCTGGGCAAAAAATTGGACCTCTGGAAGATTTACCCCCCCCCCCCTTTCATGATAGGCCATGTTTTGCTATGTGCGCTGCTTAAAGTGGAGGTTCACCTAAGAAAAAAAAAGTATCATTGCATTTAGGCTATTTAGTAGAATGAGAATCGGCGTTTGTTTTTTAAAAATGCTAGCGGGACATACCTTTTTCTATATAGATGATCAACGCGGCAAATAACAAATAAATATATAAGACATAAAAATCAATAGTACCCTACTGGATATTGCACCCAAAAGCACCAGTGCTGCAAATATAGAAAATTGTGCAAACAAAGCAAGATAATTCCACATGCAGATAAAGTTCATGTGGTAGCAATATCCAAATAAGATGCCCCTGCTGGGTACTGCAACCAAATGCACCAGTGCTGTAAAACATCTAAATATGCGCAAATATGGTGAATAAATAGATAAACCAAATATATTTCATAGGATAATAAAGTTCCTCAATAAAGTGTCCTTTTTTGTGTTTCACATCAATGTGTCCAAGCAAATAAATCCATCAAACAGATCCCAGCGGTGATAGAAATGCATATATGACGGTGTGATCACTCCATATGTACTAACACAGGCATGTCCAAAGTCCGGCCCGCGGGCCAATCGCGGCCCGCGTTCCGGTTTTGAGCGGCCCGCCTGGTTGTCTGGACATATATATCTTTTGTGGCCCCCAACGATCTCCCAGCACTGAGGCCACAAAAGATATATAACTTGTATCACTAAATGGTGCATCGCTGGCTGAATCCTGCCCACCGCTAACATAATTTATTACATGGGAGGCGCGGCAGGTCTCTCCTACATCATCGCATCACTCCCCCTTCCTCCCCCTCCCCACACTCCTTATTCACACAAGCCTGGAAACTCTGAAGGTACGGACAAAGGACGGGATCTATCAAGTTACAAAGCAGGTGATTGGTTGTTAGACAGTGGGGCGGTCCCAGCAACCCATCTCCAGCCTTTAACTTGAAAAGTCCCGCCCCCTTTGTCTGGACCTGCCATGCGTGCTTCCCGGCTTGTGTGATTAAGGTAGGGCAGTGTGGGGAGGGGGAATGCTGTGTGGATGAAAGGCACAGTCTGACTCCAATATCGAGGGAGGACTGTAATGGGGAGGGAGTCTGTAATGGGGAGGGAGTCTGTAATGGGGAGGGAGTCTAAGATGTAGTGGGGTCTATGAAGTGGGCTCTGTAATGAGGGGGCGGATCTGTGATGGACTGGGGATCTGGGATGGATTGGAATTCTGTAATGGACTGGGGATGGACTAGGGATCTGTAATGGACTGGGGATGGACTGGGGAATTCTGTGATGGACTGGGGAATTCTGTGATGGACTAGGGATCTGTGATGGAGTGGGGAATTCTGTGATGGACTGGGGAATTCTGTGATGGACTGGGGAATTCTGTGATGGACTGGGGAATTCTGTGATGGACTGGGAAATTCTGTGATGGACTGGGGATCTGTCATAGACTGGGTATGGACTGGGGATCTGTCATGGACTGGGGAGTTCCCCAGTCCATGACAGATCCCCCAGTCCATGACAGATCCCCCAGTCCATGACAGATCCCCCAGTCCATGACAGATCCCCCAGTCCATGACAGATCCCCCAGTCCATGACAGATCCCCAGTCCATGACAGATCCCCAGTCCATCACAGATCCCCAGTCCATCACAGATCTGTGATGGACTGGGGATCTGTGATGGACTGGGGGATCTGTCATGGACTGGGGGATCTGTCATGGACTGGGGGATCTGTCATGGACTGGGGGATCTGTCATGGACTGGGGGATCTGTCATGGACTGGGGGATCTGTCATGGACTGGGGGATCTGTCATGGACTGGGGATCTGTCATGGACTGGGGATTTGTGATGGAGTGGGTCTGTAATGGGGGGGGGGATCTGTGAAGGACTGGGGATCTGCTTCACAGATCTTTAGTTAAAATTTAAGTTTTTTTTCCTGAAACTTCCCTCTTAAAGTGAAGGCTTGTGTTATACGCCAATAAATACGGTATATCCAAATAACACGCCTGAGCTCATCTCTTTACTCACACACAGCCACAAAGGCAAGAGAATTATTGTTGGGCAGTGTATTGGTTGCTCAAACGAACACACTTAGACTGAATTTTAATGGTTCAAAAAATGATAGGGAAAATGGTCGGCCCTCGAGCATGTTCACTTCATCAAATCTGGCCCTCTTTGAAAAAAGTTTGGACACCCCTGTACTAACAGCTCACCTCAGACCTCACATCAAGACCTTTGATTTTTTACAGCACTGGTGCTTTTGGTTGCAATATCCAGTAGGTTAAGGTTGTCTTATTGTATTTATTTGTTATGTGCACATTCACTTGAACTTTATTGATGAATTTGATCTGTATATATGGAATTTTTTCTTTTTATCAGTTTATTCTGCTTTGTTTGCACATTTTTAATAATGTGCAGCACTGGTGTTCTTAGTAGTAATATAACCCAGTAGTGTGCTAATGATCTCTGTTATGGGTGTTCCTTATGTTATTTCTACATTCATCTGAACCTCTTGTGGCACTGAATTAGGGATTGCCACACAGTCACTACAAGTCCCAGCATGTCCAGGACTCCCCCCTTTCCCATGCTGGGTTCCTGTCACTTCCTCACATATGGGATGTTCCCAGTACAGGGGGGAGTCCAGGGAAATCTCAGCCCCCTCAATGTATAGAAGCCCCCCCAGCCATGTCAGTGTCCAGGCTGGACTTTAGAATGCTCCAACTCCCTCCACAGTAAACATACACCCCCCCCCCCCCCTGCATCTGACCTCTTGGTGAACTTGCTTGCAGTAACTTCTCTGGATCCTAATGGCTCCAGCTTAAAAGCATGTATCTCCAGCCGGACCCCACCATGACAGAGGACAGGTGAGGGGGGGGCAACGAGAGATGAGGGATGTGAGGAGAGATGAGATCGCACTGACTTGCAGTGAGAGATGTAAGAGGTGGAGGGGGCGGAACCAGCTCACAGAGCAGCAGGGACAGGGAGAAGACTCACGCTGCTGCTTGGAGGCAGTCACTCTGATGTTCTATGGAGAGCTGATGGCCCGCCCATTCAACTCAGACCACTCCCGCGCGATGGGAGTGGTCTGTCACATTTTCTTTTCACAGTCCCTTCCCTCAAGTGCCCTGGCGAGATGTGACAGCCGCACGGCGCCCGTACTGTCCAAGGCGCCTTGTGCGATCGCACAACCCGCACAACGCAAAGGCCGGCCCTGAACACGAGAGTTTGAGGCATATAGCTCTGGCGAATTTATAGCTTATGGGTAGAGGTGTGAATTTATAGCTTATGGGTAGAGGTGTGTGGAGCACTAATAGTTTGGTGTGAAGATCTCTGCTTTTGTGAAGGACTTGATTTGTGTATAATAGCTCATTCATTTACCTATGGACTTTTTGTGATTCAGTCGTCTTTCTTTCACTGATTTCAATGACTGTTATTAGTGTTTGTTTATCACTTTGTATCTTCACATTTAATGTCCTGCTGTTAATATTGTTACAATATTAGTGTTTATTGTTTTACACTACATCATATTTTATATTTTAGCGCCACTGTTCACCTACATTGGGTTTTGGCTTAGGTGGTTACTTACAGTTTCATTTGTATTTTGAAAAGGGGCAGCTATTCTCTATGTGGTTTTTATACCCTAATTTTATTTTTTATTGTTTATTTTTGTTGATTTTCCTCACTTGACACGTTTGTTTTCTGCACAATGGTGGATAAGGGTGTTGAACACTTTTTTTTTGATTACTCTATCATAGTCCATGCATTTAAAAATGCAACCTGCTGAGACCCTTGACAAAAAATGGTGGAAAACGCACAGATGTGAATGTGACCCATAGGATAAGGTGACCAGATTGTTTAAATGAAATCCGGGGACATCTTTTTTTTTTTACTAGTAATGGCGGCAATCAGCGACTCTCTGCCCATCACCGCCACTGCCCGCCTCACAGCCTCTCAAATCTCACTCTCTGGGCCCCGGCTACTACTGGGTGGGGAGCGGAGGAAGATAAATCCACTGGGGAAGGCAAGGACATAAGCAGGCAGGTGGCTGGCCGGGACTTAAGCCAAGGCAGAAGAGCATGTGAGCAGAGCTGAATGGGCATGCGCCCGAAACTGAAGAAATATTCCCTCCGTTCTGACCAGCACATGATCATCAGAAAGGGGCACAGATAATGGAAAACAATACACCCCCTAAGCTAGTAGAAGCGGCGGAGCGGGGGTGTGTAATTCAGATTTTTTTTTTTTATTCTGCACTGACTGTCTTTTGAAATTGCCCCAGCCCCTGTTCCAATCCAATACGGGGACAGACTTGGTCTGGGGACAGTGTCCTCAATCCAGGGACTGTCCCCTGAAACCAGGGATGTCTGGTCACCCTACCATAGGAAACCATGTTAATTTGACTGTAATGTGTTTCTGCAAAACTGAAAAAGGCATAGGTGTGGACCAGGCCTTACCCTTATTTGTCTTATTTATAATATGGGAAATGTTACAATTAGCAAAGTCCCTGCACCACCTTCCCAGAGGCACAAATTACATTGTTATGTCTGGCACATATGAGAATCATAAGGCATTAAAGCTAGAGGACAGAGGGTCAGATATAATACATTTATCAAATGTTTACATTTTATTAAAGAATACAAAGTATATGTATAAAATGTATATTCATACATGGTCTCCATTTTAGCTATAGTTTATAATTTGTTTATACATGCGGAACTACCACTGACTTTTTTAAACATATTGTATACTTTTTATTTTCTAATAAACTTTAAACGGTTCATTAAATTATTATATCTTACCGTTCCATCCTGAGATTTTTTTTTATTTCATTGTCATGTTATTTTGGGGTTTTGACATCTTGGTGGATGGATTGTTTTGTTTGTAACCGAACATGGAATCTTTTGTTTCCTTTACACCATGTAATGAATTTGGAGGAAGCATTGAAATATGTAGAGTAGAGTGGTGGGATGTTGTATTCATGAAAATGTACATCGATATAAAAACAAACCCAAGAGGTTTGAGAGATATTAGGCTTTGTGACTTTTATTCTGGAAATCCAATGCTTAAAAATATCCAGAAAATTCACTTTTTGCCCCCAGGTTTGCAAATCTCTTCATAGAGTACTAGGAGGATATATATATGTTGAAGTAAATTTGCAGCACTAAATAATAAACAGTGAAATATTTGAAAGTCACTATTAATAAGAACCCAAAAGGGTGTGATGAACTGTGAAAAAACACATATGAGGGTCAGTAATTGAAACTGAATCCATACAAGAAAACTAATAAAAATATGTAACAGTGTCCATCACAGGTGATCGAAGAATCAAATAATGTGGGTGTTGCTAGAGTTGACAGGCGTCACAAGGAGTATATCTTCTAAGTAAAACTGGTGTGTTTTAAACACTCTTGCCAACAATGTTGGACCCGACTGTCAGCGACAGCGGGTCAATCAGGCTTAGGGTTCCCAATCAATGGGTACACGGAATGTCTAGGGAATCCAATGGAACTCCAAACACTCCTTCTGGGAATCTCATGGGAGTAGCCATAGATGGAGAAACTGAACCAAATTATACATGACCGGTGTTCGGTCTGCCACGAATATTCCGAGGGACTCCAGGAACCAAACGAATCGAGGACAATCCAAACAATACTCAATGGTAAATGAGTATTGATAGCCCACACTGAGGTAGCGATAGCCAAATGAACCCAGCAGGACTCGAATAAACAGCCCATGGAAGAAACAGAAAAAACGGAGACGCTTCCAATAGTGCAGGTCAAAAAATTGGGTTTTATTTATAAAAACCGACATACAAATATATAAAAGTGTTCACTGTAAAAATAAAAGCAACATGGGGAACGGTATAACCTGGGCCAGCTTTGATAAAAATTTCACATGGCACTGGAAGATTTATCATAATAGGCACATCCAAAAAGGTATTGGTCAATACAAAAAAAATGCATTGATGCATTTGTTTAATCAGCTACAATCTTTAGTCTGTATAGCCTATTTATAGTGGGACAACCCAACAGCTAATGCAGAGAATACAGAGATAAGCACCAATTACACTACAAACACATCCAGTATGAAATACCTAGAAAACATCAGTTGACGCTGACCTTTCTGCGGAGTACTGTGACACTTACTGTATACACAGCATACATATGTCACAGTCCTTTTACTCACAAAATATGCTTTAATGACTGTGTCACAAGCAAAAAATCTAACATATGTACAAACCACAGCACAATGATTTTGAAAAATGTAAACATTCCAGGCTTTTCTGCACACAGCCTACCTTATAGAAGAACTTCAGGAGTAATGTACTTAGAATGCGGTTGTCAGGAGTATGTCATATAAAGCCCAGTTCACAGAGAGCAGTGGTCAGGAGTATGAACTTTACAACAGTGATTATCATATGGGACTTAGAAGTGCAGCCCTAGTAAAATATGTTATACTTACCAGTTCTGTGCAGTGGTTTTGCAAAGAGCAGCCCAGATTCTCCTCTTCTCAGGTCCCTCGCCGGTGCTCCTGGCCCCCCTACTGCCAAGTGCTCCCACAGCAAGCAGCTTGCTATGGGGGCACCCGAGCTGAGCCACTGCTCTGTGTGTCCATTCAGACATGAAGCCGTAGCTCGGCCCCATCCCCTCTCTCTCCTCATTGGCTCACTGACTTTGATTGACGGTAGCGGGAGCCAATGGCGTCCACTATGTGTCTCATCCAATCAGGAGGGATAGTCCCGGACAGCCAAGTCTCTCGTGCAACATCGCTGGATCAAGATGGGGCTCAGGTAAGTATTAGGGGGGCTGAGGGGGGCTGCTGCACACTGAAGGTTTTTTTATCTTAATGTAGAGAATGCATTAGGATAAAAAAAACTTCTGCCTTTAGAACCACTTTAAGTGGATAAATTACATTACACTGTGATATTGATTTCAAGATGCTTAAACCTTTGATGCTCTTGGTCAAATAGGGGTCTGGTGCTAAGAAGTTTTGTACTGCAAATATAGCCAAAACTGTTTATTTGTGGGTTTTATTTCTGGGAATAAATTACACTATAATGTAGCTTCTCAGCCACAAATTTACTGCATTGAAGGACCTCCATGAAATAACACATGTAGCAGAAATGCATTTCGGCCCATCTCAGGAGTTCAGTCTGGATACCAAATAGTTTAGGAATGTAATTACTTGAAAAAGTTATTTACAGGTTTGTCATTCCTGCCCACCATCTTTGCTTCACCAGCAGAGAGATAACCTTACAATTAAAAAACAACCACCCCCAAAAAAATCATTACAACAATTTTAAGCAGAAAATAAATGCTACTCTTGACATATCGTCCTGAATAAATAACTTAATGTTAAAAGATACTGTTGTGGGGAGGGAAAGGGTGTGGGACCAGGCCAGTGTTTTCTACCTTTGTGTCAGAGACCATGGGTCTCTCACTCCTTGAGCAGGATAACAAAGTTAAGAAGGTAAAAAAGGTTAGCATGCAGAGCACAGCTTTGTCTGAACAAGTGGAATAATCAAAGCCAACTGGTGTGAAGGAACGTTACCCCTCGCATCTATTGCTCCAGTGCTGTGGAATAAAGCCACCAGATTAAATATATATGATGGCAGAAATGGAAAGCCGTAGGATAATATGATGTTTGGTTTTGAGGTTTGTTACACAGACCTGTGCGGTGATGTGCCACCGCAAAGGAAAGCCTTGTGTTTTAAGCAACAAATGTGAAACTGAGGCCACCTGCTTGGTGGGTGGCAGAAAACCTTTCCCATTAGAGTCGGTTCACACAGGGGCAACACGACTTCTAGCACGACTTTGGGAGGCAACTTGGACACGACTTGAGTATGAATCATCTGGCAACTTCCCTGGCAACTTCAAGTTGCCTCCAGGACAGTACAAGGCAACTTCAAGTCGCCTCCAGGACAGGAGGCTTTCCAGTGGCCAATCAAACAACAATCAGCTCTGTGAGAGGGAGGGGGAGGGAGGGGTTTGCCTGAGAAATGTATGTTATCTTCCTGTATTGTTGCTTCAGTTAAGACAGTGATCCGACTTCTGAGGCAACTTCCATTGAAATCAATGGGTACAAGTTGCCTACAAGTTGCCTAGAAGTCGGATTGAAGTAGTACAGGAACCTTTTCTGAAGTCGGAGCGACTTCAGTAGTGTGTATTAAGACGGCTCCCATTCACTTCCATTGATTTTCTTAACCACACGACTTGGGACGACTTGGGGCAACTTGGTTGCCCCAGTGTGAACCTGCTCTTAGTTGTTTTGTCTTCACCTATCCCTACAGTCTGATGGATCCAGCCACCACCAGGAAAAGGGGTCCTTTGCCATGCTAGCTGTGTGGTGCTTTGTGATCCCCCTTGGATGGTGCCAGAGATCCCTGGAAGACCTGTTCCTTTTTCAATCAATGAATGTTGTGAATGCTGTACTGCCCCCTCTTTTGAGTGCATTTGAGTCTATTTTATTAAAAAGTTAATTACAATTTACTATACCATAGAGATCCTCTACCAGTGGTCATCAACCCTGTCCTGCAGGGCCCACTAACAGGCCAGGTTTTATGTATTACCTTGGGGAGATACAGTCTAGAATAGTGCAATCACTGAGCAGCAAATGATATCAGCTGTGATGTATTTCAGTTATCTTGCAAACCTGGCCTGTTAGTGGGCCCTGCAGGACAAGGCTGATGACCACTGCTCTACACTGTTTGTTATGTCATTATAACTATAACATTGTGGTTTCTGTATCTCGTGACAAACTAAAAATCTACATGTCAAGAGATGTATAAATGTCAAGAGATGTATAAATGTAGAAATATTGCAAAATACACCTCCTATGATTCTAGTTTACAATAACAGATAACAATCAAGCCGTGTTAAAAATAGAATCGTCTGCCTTCTGAGCTAATGATAAACAGTTGCACAAATTAAAGGCAAAGCCATTCTCTATAGATTCACATTACAATTACTTTGCTATGCATTGCGCATCTTATATTTATTTGTTGCAACACTTGATGAATGCACATTGCATTGCAATATTTTGACTACTTTGACTACTTTCTAAAAATATGCTCTTATATTTATCATCAAGGGAATTTT
Organism: Rana temporaria; assembly: GCF_905171775.1. NCBI lineage: Eukaryota > Metazoa > Chordata > Amphibia > Anura > Ranidae > Rana > Rana temporaria. The sequence continues at coordinate 481,487,723 of NC_053489.1, forward strand.
TATATATCTATAGATATATCTATCTATATATATATATATATATATATATATATATATATATATATATATATATATATATATATATATATATATAGATAGATAGATCTCTCTCTCTATGTATATATGTGTATGTATGTATGTATGTATATGTATATATATATATACAGTATATATATATATATATATATATATATATATATATATATATATATATATATATACATATGATGATAGGAACCCGCCAAATAAAAGGCTTGAAATGGTACACAATGAAAATCTGTGGCTTTGTATAACTAAATGCAGGCTTGTATACAATCTGGGCAATGTTTTGTTATTTTTTGCCAAAGCACTCCTAATGAAAATGGAAGGCACCCTGGGCACCCTGGTTGGAAAAGCCTGTTCTAGGCCCAGTTATTTTTTATCACTGGGTATCATCATTGTGCTCCTTCCTCAACATAGAGAAGTTGAAATGAGGCTGCCAATTACTCCCCACACATCTAAAACACCTTTTCCATTCAGATGACAGTCCTGTTTTATTTATCTTGCATATCTCAGTGACCAAAGGGAGTTTAATTGTTTGGCTTTGATGACTTTTACATTACTAAAATTGGGCATTTCAGTAACATTGCTGTTTAGTCTGCTTGTACTGCACTTTTAGCAAAAGGAAAGCCCCCCCCCCTCCTAAAACTGTACCAGGCCGCATGCCCTCAACATGGGGGGTGGGTGCTTTGGGGCAGGGGGGCCCTGCGTCCCCCCCCCCACCTAAAAATATCAATGCGTGAATTCTGAAGGTACTAAAATGCTTCAATGCTTGAAGATAGAAAGGTACACTTTATTGTAACCCCTTTAATCAGATTATTGTCCTGCTAATATTACTGCTTATATACTGTGTATACTATTTACTTGCAGCTAGGCAGCTTCATGGCCTCCCAAATAAACAAATTATGGCTCCTTCGGGCAGCTATAGAGATTTACAATGCATGTGTTCTTTATTGCATATAAAATAGACTTGTTGTTTGGCCATTTTTCTGCTTTGGGTGCACAAATTAAGCTTAACGGGTATATTGAAAGATTGTGGCGCTTCATCCATTATTCAAACTGAAATGTATTTTTTTATTTTAAAGAAACAAATTTTGTGACGTTGATTTTATGCTGGCAATAAAAGTAAAAGAGTGGTGGGCACAATGGCACTTTATATCTTGCAGCACTGAAAATATCAGAAAATGTTTAAAGCTCAGTCTTTCCTATAAGGAAATCCATAGCAATTGTACCTCTATCTGATACAAACAGATGTATGTGCCACACAGGTGATTCTCATTCATAAACTTTCTACACATGAAAATGAAAATGTAAAGGAAGGAGAAGCCTACACCCTTTATTATTAGAAAAAAAAATTATAAATAAAAACGTTCTAGTACCTATACACGCTACTTCCACACCTATACACAATGAGCTAGATTCACGTAGCTCGGCGCATTTGTTAGCCCAGAACGGTATTCAGCAAGATCTGGCGCCGTACGTTGCGCCGGCTTAGGGTAAATAGGCAGGCGTAAGCCCGCCTAATTTAAATGTGTAAGGTAGTGGGCGTGTTGTATACAAAGTAGCCGTGACCCCATGTTAATTTTTTCACGAACGAACGGCGCATGCTCAGAGTCACGTCGCATATACTCCCTAAGATACGTTGGCTCAATGCTTTCGACGTGAACGTAACCTACGCACAGTGTAAAGTAAAAAATTCCGCGCCTGAATAATAAATTAATAAACAATATAAGCTGCTCCTCACAAACAATGAAAATTGTACATATGTGAAAATAGAAAATAGAGGGCGCTACGCCCATACAAATATTTGTATAGTGTCGTGAACCAATCCAATAAGATTGGCAATTAATTAACAATCCCTGGTAAATAATTCAATAAAAAATAGAAAATAGAAAAATAAATATAAAGATAAAGTCCCATATATTGCAGACAGCGCTGCACATTCAGAAACAAACAGCGTGAAAGTTCCAATGTGATCAATGTGAATATATAAATCCCAAAAAATAGAGGAAGTTATTGCAGTCCACTATGTTCGTTGTGATTTTCTTTAAAAGGAGAGAAAGTGCCGCCACCGCTCTATATAACTTCAATTCCACCCAAGGTGCTTGATATTAAATTGCTCTTACCAGAGCTAGTTGACCAGTTTAATGAAAAAGTGGTCAAACTAGCTTTTGCAGGATTGTGCCTGCGCACATAGGGATATGGACAACCAATAGACAGATCCAGGAGCTCCACATGGGATACGTTATGCAAGAGAAGAAAGCCAGGAAAGCCAATAGCGTAATAACGTTTATTAAAAGTATTAAAAAACACATAAAAACAGCCAAATGGCCTCTTACTTCCAAGGGTGCCCACCCGGCACTGAGGCTGCGGACTTGTCACCGCCAATCTGCGGTTTCAATTGTGGGATTCGGAAAGGGGGAGGAAGCCGCCGCTATCTCACCGCCGATGGATCCTTACCGACACTCCACAGCGCAGGGGGGGACGTCACGTGACCAGGTCTGCCTCCGACGTACGTTTCGTTATCCTAACGTCATCAGGGGGGCGTACCTGGTCACTAAAGCATCATGGTATATGTAGTCTAATGCGAGCCGGTCATTGGTCGAAGAACAAATTCAATTTTAAATTCAGCCTCGGTGCCGCGATCGCATTCACAGATATACAGTACACATATAGACAGGTTCTACATTTGGGATTCTATAAATGAAGGTATATTTTACGTGTAAGCTTATGTAGCCCCACAATTTGAACCCAAAAAACAGCACGGAAAGAGCAAGGTCTTAACTGAACCGCTCCTCTCGCATCCCTCCGGACGTGCACAGTCATTAAAATATTTCAGATGGAATAAAATATCTCTCAATAGATTAATCAAAAAAAAATTTTTTGAATATATCATAGCCTAAGTAAGGCGAGAGATAAGTTCTACTTAACCATCGATATGGACATTAACAACAAGAAAAATCAGTACACGAAATTATAGAAAAAAGGGGGAAACCCCAAGCAAAGAGACTTCCCTTGACTCCCTCTGGGAGTGCATCTTATATCCAGCATCCCACTATAAATCCAGATTTTACCATAAAAATGAAAATAAAAATAAAAATAATTCCAAACTGGGAAATGTGATGTAAAATGATCACATATTCTTGATAAATATGTGAATATATAAAAATGTGTATAAAAAATGAAAAAAATCAAAAATTAGGAAACATTTAATTTAAACATATATATTGGATATAAAGTGATAAAAGAGAGAATTTGGTTCTGAAAAATTCTCGGAGTACATTTGACAAGAAAATATAGGGTTAGTCATCAGTCAAAAAACAGTTGAGATCAAGTTCAACGTTTAATCCTGAAGGTTGCATGGTACGTAGTTTGTGTACCCATTTCATTTCGTTTTGAGAAACACTCCTCAGCATGTGTGTGCCTCGCCAATTTCTATCAATTTTGTCTATGCCATAAAAGGTGCAGAGACTAGGATTACTAGCATGATGGCTGGCAAAATGTTTAGACACACTGTGGTTAGGAAAACTGTTTTTAATATTCTTTAGATGTTCATTAATACGGATCTTTAATTGGCGTGTACTTCTTCCCACGTACTGCAAATTGCATGGGCATTCGATCACGTATGTGACGTGATCAGATCCACATGTGATCAGGGGTTTGATTTTAAACGATTCCCCCGTCACATTCGATCTGAACTCCGTTTTTTTCTTTTTATCACCAGGATTACGTGTAGTTCTGCAGGCCTTGCATCTTGTGCAGTGATGGAAACCCGATCCATCCAAGAAAGTGACCAACTTCCTTGGTGGATCGGGAACATTGGGAGCAATTTTGTTCCTCAGGCCTGGAGCCCTTTTGTAAATGAATTTTGGCACTTTTGGGATGGATGTGATAAGATCTCTATCCTTTCTCAAAATGTGCCAATGACGTTTGAAAACTGATTCAACTTGGCGATATTGCCTATGAAACCCAGAAATGAAAGGTACTTCGTTTTTATACTCTTTCTTTGGTTTAGGAACCAGCAGTGATTGTCTGTCCAGAACTGCCACTTGGTCATATGCTTGTTTTAATGTTGCTTCAGAGTACCCTTTCTCTAAAAATCTAGTGGTTAGAAGCTTGGCCTGTGTCTCAAAATCCTCTTCAATGTCACAGTTTCGTTTTAGCCTCATAAATTGTCCTTTAGGGACTGCCCCTATCCAAGATGGATGGTGGCAGCTGTGGGTGGGTACAAACCCATTCCTATCTGTAGGCTTGAAATAAGTAAGCGTTATAAATTTAAAGCCATTCTTTTTGATAGTGAGATCCAAATAATTTACAGAGGACATACTGGTTTCAGCTACAAACGTGAGGCCATACTTGTTTTGGTTCATTTGTGTTATAAAGATCTTTAAATCTTCTTCAGGGCCTTCCCAAAAAAGGACAATGTCATCGATATATCGCTTATAGAATTTCAATGACTTAGGTCGATTTGCAAAAATTGTTTCGTGTTCCCACTTATTTAAAACAACATTCGCAACACTAGGTGCATAGCGTGCACCCATGGCTACACCACCAACCTGATTATAAAACTGATTATTTGCCCAGAAATAATTATTTTTCATCGCTAACTCTAGTCCTCTTATTAAATAATTAGTTTGTACCTTTTTTAGCTTAGAAAACTTGTTTAGAGCCCATCGAAGAGCAACCAAAGCATCAGTATGTCTAATATTAGTGTAGAGTGATTCGATATCCACCGTTACCATAATCGTGTGCTCGGTTGCTGGTAAGGTTTGAAGTACCAATATCAAATCTCTACTATCTTTTAGGTATGATGGACTCTGTGAAACCAGTGGCTTGAAGAAACCATCAAGGTACTCTCCTAGCCGAGAGAACAGGGAACCTATCCCGCTGATTATAGGTCTACCAGGGGGATTCACCTTATTCTTATGGATCTTAGGTAGGGTGTATAGGACTGGAATCCTAGGCGCATGCAAAACAATATAATCAGCTTCTTTTGGGTTTAAGATACCTCTTTCGAGTCCCTCATTAACCCAAACAATCAGCAAATTGCTGAGCCTAAATGTGGGATCGCACCCAAGAAGCTGATAAGTTTTACTATCATCTAATTGATTTTGCATTTCTTGATAATAATATTCTTTTTTGAGAATCACAAGGCCACCGCCCTTATCGGCCGGTCTAACCACGATATTTTTATTACTTTCTATTGTTTTTATGGCTTCTCTGAAGTGTTTGGAGGAGTTAGAAGGCACAACTTTTAAATCACGTATATCGTCTTGGACTAGAGTCCGAAAGACTTCGATATAGTGATTTGAACCTCGATGCGGATTAAAGACAGACTGATTCCTCAGACTGCTATGGATAAATTTTTCTGGGCTTTTAGGTCTAGATTCCTGGAGATTATTTGCAAAGTGTTTTTTAATATTAAGTTTCCTAATGTGTTTCTCTATATCGATATAGACTTCAAATTTGTCGATATCTTTATTTGGTGCAAACTTCAATCCCTGTTGGAGAACTTCCAATTCTGAGTTGGAAAATTCTACTTCTGCCAAATTAAAAATCCCCTCACTCATTCTAGCCTTTTTCTTTTTCTCTCTCCCTCTTCCTCGTCGTCCTCTCTTTCTGAATATTCTTTTTGGGGAAGGGGGGATCTGGGGGGGATACGATACGTATCCTTCCACCCCCTCCCATCTCCCCCCCCCTGGTGCTGATTATAATAGGGTGCAGGTCGACCTCGAAAATTACCCCTATGACCCCCCCGAGGGGGTCTGGGTGGATACTGCGGACGATAAGATTCATAGTAATAATGATCCGGACCCCTATCGTCTAGGGGGCCGAATCTATTATAAGTATCTATTGGCTGAGGATAAGGATGACCATAGGTATTAGAAGGAGGATAAGTAGAGGGTTTGTAATAAGGGGTCGATGGTTTGGAATTATTTTTGATAGCTGATTTTTTTGGGGTACTGGATATTTGTACTTTTTTCTTTTCTGCATTTTTAATAGGCTGGGAGGGAAGTTCTCCATCTAGACTGATCTCATGAGAGTCACTTATAGACCTTGTTCTCTTCAAAATCTTTTACATCCCTCTGGTATTTCTTTAATTTTTTAGTTTTAATTTCGCTGTCATATTTAGATAAGTGTACTTGTAGAAGTTTTGATTTTTCCAAATATTCACTATTGGCAACAAATGGCTCCATTTTTTTCTTAAGGTCTGCGATTTTGGAATCCAGAAGTACGTTTTTAGCTTTACGTCTCCGGACCATAAGCTGCATGAGCTTCTGTTCGCAGGCATTAAAAAATTGGTACCATTCTTCTAGTGATTGTAAGCTGTCATTCCCATCATTGGGACCGACATCCCATCTAAGGCGCCTGGGGGTGAGATTTTTGCTTATGTATAGTTCAAAAGAAGCAATGTCCCACCAAACTCTGATCTGTTTCTCCATGTCAAATTGTAACTCTTTAAAACCCTTTTCTAGATCAATATTGGGACTTGGGGTTTCTTGAAAAATTTCTTCTAAATTAATATGGCGTTCTCTCATAAAATTGAAAACATCCATGGCTGCGTGAAGATAGGGTACAAAAATTAGAAATTTGAAACCTAGCAATGTGTAAAGTAAAAAATTCCGCGCCTGAATAATAAATTAATAAACAATATAAGCTGCTCCTCACAAACAATGAAAATTGTACATATGTGAAAATAGAAAATAGAGGGCGCTACGCCCATACAAATATTTGTATAGTGTCGTGAACCAATCCAATAAGATTGGCAATTAATTAACAATCCCTGGTAAATAATTCAATAAAAAATAGAAAATAGAAAAATAAATATAAAGATAAAGTCCCATATATTGCAGACAGCACTGCACATTCAGAAACAAACAGCGTGAAAGTTCCAATATGATCAATGTGAATATATAAATCCCAAAAAATAGAGGAAGTTATTGCAGTCCACTATGTTCGTTGTGATTTTCTTTAAAAGGAGAGAAAGTGCCGCCACCGCTCAATATAACTTCAATTCCACCCAAGGTGCTTGATATTAAATTGCTCTTACCAGAGCTAGTTGACCAGTTTAATGAAAAAGTGGTCAAACTAGCTTTTGCAGGATTGTGCCTGCGCACATAGGGATATGGACAACCAATAGACAGATCCAGGAGCTCCACATGGGATACGTTATGCAAGAGAAGAAAGCCAGGAAAGCCAATAGCGTAATAACGTTTATTAAAAGTATTAAAAAACACATAAAAACAGCCAAATGGCCTCTTACTGGGATGTAGTGGGATGCTGGATATAAGATGCACTCCCAGAGGGAGTCAAGGGAAGTCTCTTTGCTTGGGGTTTCCCCCTTTTTTCTATAATTTCGTGTACTGATTTTTCTTGTTGTTAATGTCCATATCGATGGTTAAGTAGAACTTATCTCTCGCCTTACTTAGGCTATGATATATTCAAAAAATTTTTTTGATTAATCTATTGAGAGATATTTTATTCCATCTGAAATATTTTAATGACTGTGCACGTCCGGAGGGATGCGAGAGGAGCGGTTCAGTTAAGACCTTGCTCTGTCCGTGCTGTTTTTTGGGTTCAAATTGTGGGGCTACATAAGCTTACACGTAAAATATACCTTCATTTATAGAATCCCAAATGTAGAACCTGTCTATATGTGTACTGTATATCTGTGAATGCGATCGCGGCACCGAGGCTGAATTTAAAATTGAATTTGTTCTTCGACCAATGACCGGCTCGCATTAGACTACATATACCATGATGCTTTAGTGACCAGGTACGCCCCCCTGATGACGTTAGGATAACGAAACGTACGTCGGAGGCAGACCTGGTCACGTGACGTCCCCCCCTGCGCTGTGGAGTGTCGGTAAGGATCCATCGGCGGTGAGATAGCGGCGGCTTCCTCCCCCTTTCCGAATCCCACAATTGAAACCGCAGATTGGCGGTGACAAGTCCGCAGCCTCAGTGCCGGGTGGGCACCCTTGGAAGTAAGAGGCCATTTGGCTGTTTTTATGTGTTTTTTAATACTTTTAATAAACGTTATTACGCTATTGGCTTTCCTGGCTTTCTTCTCTTGCATAACGTATCCCATGTGGAGCTCCTGGATCTGTCTATTGGTTGTCCATATCCCTATGTGCGCAGGCACAATCCTGCAAAAGCTAGTTTGACCACTTTTTCATTAAACTGGTCAACTAGCTCTGGTAAGAGCAATTTAATATCAAGCACCTTGGGTGGAATTGAAGTTATATAGAGCGGTGGCGGCACTTTCTCTCCTTTTAAAGAAAATCACAACGAACATAGTGGACTGCAATAACTTCCTCTATTTTTTGGGATTTATATATTCACATTGATCACATTGGAACTTTCACGCTGTTTGTTTCTGAATGTGCAGCGCTGTCTGCAATATATGGGACTTTATCTTTATATTTATTTTTCTATTTTCTATTTTTTATTGAATTATTTACCAGGGATTGTTAATTAATTGCCAATCTTATTGGATTGGTTCACGACACTATACAAATATTTGTATGGGCGTAGCGCCCTCTGTAACCTACGCACAGCCCCATTCACGTACCACTTACGTAAACAACGTAAAATTTGACGGCTGTTCCGACGTCTATACTTTAACATTGTCTGCGCCTCATATAGCAGGGGTAACGTTACACCGGACATAAGCCTTACGTAAACGGCGTAGCGGGCGCAAGTACGTTCGTGAATCGGCGTATCTAGGTCATTTACATATTCTACGCGTAAATCTACGGAAGCGCCCCTAGCGGCCAGCGTAATTATGCACCCTAGATACGACGACGTACTAACACTCGGAGGAAGCTATAATTCAGGTGTATCTAGCTCCCAGAATGGCACGCATAGATACGACGGCACATCTTTCTACTTACGTGGCGTATCTATAGATACGCCGACGTAAACCTATGCTGAATCAAGCTCAATGTCAGTAAATGATCAATGTATATATGGTGTTAGTAAAGGTAAGCACAGGAAGCTTTTAAAAAAAGATATCAATGTCAATCAAGACCTCCATAAGACTGTCCATATTACAAAACAGTGAAAGAAATATATTGACTGTTTTTTTAAGGTTATTGCACAGTTTGTTTTCTGCCTTAACCACTTCCTTACTGGGCACATATACCCCTTCCTGACCAGGTGAAATTTCAGCTTCCGGCACTGCGTCGCTTTAACTGACAATTGCGCGGTCATGCGACGTGGCTCCCAAACAAAATTGACGTCCTTTTTTCCCCACAAATAGAGCTTTATTTTGGTGGTATTTGATCACCTCTGCGGTTTTTATTTTTTGCGCTATAAACAAAAATAGAGCGACAATTTTGAAAAAAAAACAATATTTTTTACTTGTTACTATAATAAATTGCCCAATTTTTTTTTTAAAAATAATTTTTTCTCAGTCTAGGCAATACGTATTATTCTACATATTTTTGTTAAAAAAAAAAAAAAAAATCGCAAGAAGTGTCTGGTTTGCGCAAAAGTTATTGCGCTTACAAAATAGGGGACAGAATTATTATTTTTTATTATTTTTTTTTACTACTAATGGCGGCGATCAGCATTTTTTTTCGTGACTGCGACATTATGGCGGAGACATCGGACACTTTTGACACATTTTTGCACTAATTACTGTATAAATGTGACTGGCATTGAAGGGGTTAACACTAGGGGGTGAGGAAGGGGTTAATGTGTACCCTGAATTGTGTTACTAACTGTGGGGGAAGGGGGGTGACTGTGGGGGAAGGGGGGTGACTGGGGGAGGTGACCGATGCTGTGTCCCTATGTACAAGGGACACAGATCCGTCTCCTCTCTCCCCTGACAGGACGTGGAGCTCTGTGTTTACACACAGAGCTCCACGTTTTGTCCCTGTAGCCGCCGATCGCGAGTCCCTGGCGGACATCGCGGCCGCCAGGCACTCGCATCGGCATCTCATCGATGTGCCGCGCCCGCGCCGCTGGCTGCGCGCGCAGGCCGTAAAAACACGGCCTCCCAGAGATGTAGAGCCACCCTGCGGCCGTACAAAGTCGTACGGCCGTCGGGAAGTGGTTAAGCAATAAGGGCAGCTGAACTGTTTCAGAGGGACATACAGTGGTGCACATCCCCTCTGAAATAATTCTAGGGCCATCCTTCACAGTTCAACTTTCATGGTGGCAAAAAATAAATACATACATATAGCGTGTACAATTGCCACACAAGTCATATTGTAATTGAATGTTATTAAAAATGACCTTTACTTTTCAATCTACAGCACTGTAATTTTCTGTAATATGCAATGCAATATGGCTACTACCTGGAGGTGTTCTGTACACAGAATGTGTAGAGAATGCCCCCCAGAAATATAATTTCCTGCTTGTGTGATTTTCTTACTGATTTTCCCAGAAGTCTGCACTAAGATAAAAGTCAGATTTTAGGCATCCCCTGCAACAAAAATTTACTTTTTGCTGAGATACTCCTAATAGGAAATTACATCTAAAGGGATGCAGGCCCTGAAATTTTCCTCATTAGAGCTTTGCAGGTGCAGCAGCTGTTGATAATTATGAAACCACTCCCATTAGGCTGGGTTCACACTGGTACGACAAACTCTCCGACATTGGGAGCTCATGACGCATGATGTGTAAAAATCAATGGGTTTCCTTAACTGGTCCGACACAAGTAGGTCCGACTTTGAAAAAGGTTCCTGCACTACTTTGGTCTGACTTTGGTCCTACTTCAGCCCACTGACTATCATTGAAGTCGGTTCAAAGTAGGATCCTTGTCCTAACCATCCGACTTGTGACATCCGACATGGTGATTGAAGCAACAGTAAAAGGAATTTATGTCACACTGGGATTGTTTTGAATGGTCAAAGGACAAGCCAGACTATCACAAAGTTGGATCAAAGTAGTATCCTGCTCATTCAAGTCGGATGGATGTAGGACCAATGTCGCAGTGCAAAATAGAATGACAGTTGTACAACAGTCATGTCATACCAGTGTGAACCCAGCCTTAGGCCGGGTACACACTGGTACGACAAACGCTCCGACATTGGCAGCTCATGTCATATGACGTGTGAAAATCAATGTTTCCCTATGGGAGCCGTCTTAACTGGTAACTGAATCTTCAGGGGGAACTCCACGCCAAATAATAAAAAAAACGGCATGGGTTCCCCCTCTAAGAGAATATCAGGCTCTTTGTCCTGATATGGATTTTAAGGGGAACCCCTTACGCTGAAAAAACGGCATGGGGGTCCCCCCAAAATCCACACCAGGCCGTTATCTGAGCATGCAGCTTGGCCGGTAAGGAAAGGGGGTGGGGACGAGCGAGCGCCCCCCCCTCCTGAACTGTACCAGGCCGCATGCCCTCAACATGGGGGGGCCCCACACCTAAAAGCACCTTGTCCCAAGTTGATGAGGACAAGGGCCTCTTCCCGACAACCCTGGCTAATGGTTGTTGGGGTCTGTCTGTAGGTGGGGGGCTTATCAAAATCTGTGAGCCCCCATTAATAAGGAGGCCCCCAGATCCCGGCCACCCACCCTATGTGAATGAGTATAGGGTACATTGTACCCCTACCCATTCACCTAAAAAAAGTGTCAAAAATAAAACACACTACATGTTTTTAAAGTAATTTATTAGGCAGCTCTGGAGGTCTCTTCCAACTTCTTCTCCCCTCTCCGGCTCTTCTCTGCTCTTTCTCCGATTCTTCTTCCCTCTGCTCTCGAGCATTAGAGCAGGAGAGTGCATTGAGTCAACATCGGGGAAAGAACAGAGAGAGAAGACGGAGAAAGGAGGCTAGACAAAGGCAGAAGATAGCAGACAGAGGAAAGGAAGCGGAGAAGGCTAGAAGACATCAGCGGAAAGTGGAGGAGAACCGGCAGAGGGAGAAGACATCGTCAGAAGAGGGAGAAGACATCGCCAAAAGAGGGAAAGAGCCGGAGAGGGGAGAAGAAATCGGAAAAGATGCCGGAGCTGCCTTAATAAAATACTTAAAAAACCTGTGTACTATGTTTATTTTTTACTTTTTTTTTTAGATAAATGGGCAGGGTTACAATGTACCACATACTCATTAACATAGGGTGGGGGTTTGGGAACTGAGGGCCTCCCTTATTAAAGGAGGGCTTCCAGATTCTGATAAGCCCCCACACGCAGACCCCAACAACCACCAGCCATGTTTGTTGGGAAGAGGCCCTTGTCCTCATCAACATGGGGACAAGGTACAAAGCACCCACTCCCCCCCCCCCATGTTGAGGGCATGTGGTCTGGTATGGTTCAGGGAGGGGGCACTTGCTTGTCCTCACCCCCTTTCCTGACTTGCCGGGTTGCATGCTCGGATACGGGTTTGGTGTGTTTTTTTCGGCGTGGGGGGTTCCCCTTACAATACATACCAGACTGAAGGGGCTGGTATGCTCTTGGAGGGAGAACCCATGCCATTTATTTTTTTCATTTGGCGTGGAGTTCCCCTTCAAGATCATCAGAGCACAAGTCACATGCCAAAGTCGGATCAGTCAAGGCGGCGATCTGACTATGATCTGACTTCAGTGATATTCAATGGGCTGAAGTAGAATCAAAGTTGGACCAAAGTTGTGCAGGGAGAATTTTCAAAGTCGGGCTGACTTGTGTTGGACCAGTTAAGATGTATTTATTGTGTGTAATTAATAGGTTGATTTTAGTGCATCATTGCACATTTTTAATATTCATATCACAGGTATCAGAACACTTTTAATGGTTGCCGCTTTTATCATTTATTTATCTGTTAATAATTTGTCATTTTTTATTGAAATTCTTTCATCAAAATATTAATTTCAGCGCTTTAGTAAATCACACATCACTATATGTATACATGTGTAAACAGGTATCTAAAAGACGTGAACTGAAGTTCAAATAGATAAACAGCGCTATTGAATTGTTGAAACAATCCAGAGAAATGTATAAAAGCCAGTAGGTGCAGTTGGTGTAAGAGGTGATCAAATCAGAAGTCTATGTGCACCAAAAACTACTCAAAAAGAAACACCTATATGTGTGGTTAAACTCACCCACCAGGGGTGTAAGCCTACCACAGTACAGCAAAACAACTCTGTAGTTACACCATCTGTTCCTCCAGGTATTGGAAAGGCAGACCACGTCTCAGCACAGCGGCATGAAAGAAAAATAAGTACAAATGATAGTGCAATATTGTCTATATGCAGCTGGCTTAGACAAGTGTTTGAACCTAAAGTGAATGCCCGTACAATATAATACTGTTAAGCAAGCAAGTAAACAGTAAAGGTTTCACCGCTGTCACCGCCGTTTTCTATCCTCCAGGGGCCGCGCTCGTGCTATGCAGGAACTGCTGTAGCAAGTGCTGGGCTGTGGTTGGTAGTAGGTGGAGCGCAGGTGGAACGCAGTCTGTATCCGTGTGTGTAGCGCCGTTGGTAGCCACGCCCTGACGCGTTTCGTCACTTCCAAATTTGACAGAGGGCCCTCTGTTTTTCTTTGTTTCTACTATAAAATTTTGTAAATATAGTAAGTATGTTTTCTCCTTCACTGATGGGCGCTGAATAGGCTGCGCTGACGGACACTGTTAAGCGGCACTTATGGGCACTGATGAGGTGGCTCTAATGAGGTGGCACTGATGGGTATTGATTATGAGGCACTAATATGCAGCACTGATGGGCACTGATAGGCGGCACTGATAGGTGGCACTGATATGCAGCACTGATGGGCATTGATATATGTCACTGATGAGTACTCATAAGTTGCACTAATGGGCACTGATAGGCGACACTAATGGGCACTGAAAGGCCGCACTGATGGGCACTGATAGGTGGCACTGATGGGCATTGATAGATGGCTCTAATAGGCATAACTGATGAGGAGGCACTGGCAGGCATTACTGATGGGCACTGGCACCTCTAACAGGCACCTTTAATGGGCACTGGTTGGCATGCCTAGTGGTCCTGGGTGAGCATCCCTGGTGGTCCTGGGTGTGCATCCCTGGTGGTCCTGGGTAGACATCCTTGGGGGGCTGCACTGATAATCACGTCTGTCAGGTAGGGTGATCACATGTCTCGGATTGCCCGGGACAGTCCCACATTTTGCAGGTCTGTCCCGGGCACATTCATTCCAGGACAATACAGTGTCCCAGAATGAAACTGACACAGCCACCCCCTGGGCCAATCTGATGCCCCCAAAAAAGGCTGCCTCATCACCGCTTTACTCACTGACAGTACTTGTTCTGGCAGGGAGTGGTTAAATTACTATCAACATTAGTTAGTGTCAGGGGGCTAGATTCAGGTAGGGGGATGTACAATTGTGCGGGCGTAGCGTATGTTATTTACACTATGCCGCCGCAACTTACAGGGGCAAGTGCAGTATTCACAAAGCACTTGCTCCGTAAGTTGCGGCGGCGTAGTAAGTTGCGGCGGCGTAGTGTAAATGGGGCCGGCGTAAGCGCGCCTAATTCAAATGAGTATGAGGGGGGCGTGTTTTATGTAAATGGATGGTGACCAGACGTGATTGACGTTTTTCCCGAACGGCGCATGCGCCGTCCGTGGAATTTCCCAGTGTGCATTGCTCCAAAGTACGCCGCAAGGACGTCATTGGTTTCGACGTGAACATAAATTACGTCCAGCCCTATTCGCGAACAACTTACGCAAACACCGTAAAAAATTCAAAATTCGACACGGGAACGACAGCCATACTTAACATTGCGTGCGCCTCCTAATAGCAGGAGTAACCTTACGCCAAAAAAGCCTAACGAAAACGACGTAAAAATATAGCGCCGGGCGTATGTAAATTTGTGAATCGGCGCATCTAGGTCATTTGCATATTCTACGCCGAAAACGACGGAAGCGCCACCTAGCGGCCAGCGTAAATATGCACCCTAAATACGACGGTGTAAGAGACTTACGCCAGTCGGATCTTAGGCTAATGTTGGCGTATCTTGCTTTCTGAATACAGAAAGAAGATACGCCGGCACAGCTTTGAATTTACGCGGCGTATCTATAGATACGCCAGCGTAAATTCTCTCTGAATCTAGCCCAGTGTGTGTATGTTTTAGGTAGGATAAAAAAAAGCAAAACGAGCACTTTTGTTTTTAGGCCCAACTTTGGGTACAAACAACAAATAACACACACATACATTTCTTTAGTGGTATTTTATGGTAATAGCAAGAAATATACAACTAAATAAAAAATAAAAAAAATTCTACTATTTTGCGCCAGTTTTCCTTAGATAAAAAAAAATAATAGGGAGATATCCAGATATCCATTACTATTTACCACCAAATTAAAGCCCAAGTTATCCCGAGAAAAACACAGTGGGGGTTATTTACTGAAGGCACATCCAATTTGCACTACAAGTGAAAATGTTTAGCTAGATTCAGGATGGCGAGCGCATACTTGCGGCGGCGTAGCTTAAGGCATTTAAGCTACGCCGCCGTAAGTTAGCAAGGCAAGTACATGATTCACAATGTACTTGCCTGCTAAGTTACGGCGGCGTAGCCTAAAGTGGGCGGGCGTAAGGGCGCCTAATTCAAATTTGTCTGAGGGGGCGTGTTTTATCATAATGAGGCTTGACCCGACGTGATTGGCGTTTTTCTTTTAACTGCGCATGCGACATGCGCCTACATTTCCCAGTGTGCATTGCGGCTAAGTCCGCCGCACGGGCCTATTGATTTCGACGTAGACGTAAACTACGTAAATCCCTATTCACGGACGACGTAAAATTTTCGAATTTCGAAGCGGGAACGGCGGCCATACTTAACATTACTATTCCATCTATTTGATGGAATAACTTTAGGCCGCTAATGCGTTACGTAAACGGCGTATCTGTACTGCGTCGGCCGGGCGTACGTTCGTGAATAGGCTTATCTACTGATTTACATATTCTATGCCGACCGCAATGGAAGCGCCACCTAGCAGTCAGCCTAAAAATTAAACTTTAGGATACGAGGGTGTAAGACACTTACGCCGCTCGTATCCGAGCCTAATTTAAGCGTATCTGGTTACCAGAATACTCTTAAATTAGCGCGGGCGCACATTCAGACTTAGGCTGGCGTATCAGTCGTATCAGTCTCTCTGAATCTGGTTATATAAGTGCAAAGTGCACTTGAAATTGCACTGAAAGTGCACTTGGAAGTGCAGTCGCTGTAAATCTGAGGGGTAGATCTGAAATGAGGGGAAGCTCTGCTGATTTTATCATCCAATCATGTGCAAGCTAAAATGCTGTTTTTTATTGCATGTCCCCCTCGGATCTACAGCGACTGTACTTCCAAGTGCACTGTCAGTACAATTTCAAGTGCACTTTGCACTTGTAGGTTGCACTTGTAGTGCAAAGTGGATTTGCCTTCAGTAAATAACCCCCAATGTATCCCTCCTGGATACACGAATTAGCTGTGATGATATGTACAATTTTGCTAACATATAATAAAGATGCAAAACTCTATGCATTAGGATTTGTTTTACCCTTGTCATGAACGGGTTAATAAAACAGTATGTACTAACAGTTGTTGAAACGTAATGTGTTTAAAACACAAAATACTCCAATGCATTAAAGTGTGCCTTAGGTACAGCCAAAATAAACACGAAACCTAATGCAGTACAGCTCCGAGGCCCATGGAATGTATTTAAAATTCACAGTAAGCCCTCAATAATAAAATCAGTGCGCGTGGATAAATTCTGTCAAGAGACACTCATCTTTTCACTGACATACACGGCTCTAGAGTTATTTTATTTAGTATCTCATTCCATCATTGAATAAACTGCCCTTACCCACCCCCCACACTTCATCTGTATTCATTATTGATTGCAGGAACAATTGAAAAGATGTGTATCAAATGCACAATCTCTCTCTAACCAATAACTGCAGATTGGCTTTGAGATTTGGATTTTTCTTACCTCATTGACAACGTGACAAGATTATTTCATGTACAGTGCTTTTAATTTAACTGGGAATGTAATTTCTTTATCAATGATTATCTACTAGTGTTGCTCACGAATATTCGTATTGCGAATATTCGGCTCGAATATAGCATATTCGAGTAATCGCGCTATATTTCGAATTTCGCGGTGAATATTCGCAATTCCGAATATTCGATTTTTTCCAATTTTATTTTTAGAACAGATCACATCCTAGATATCTCCATCGACGTCTAAAAGCATTGCTGGTATGATTAGAGACCTTGGGGCGAGCAGCTGAAGCGTTCATTGTATTTTGCCGAAAAATCGCAATGCGATTATTCGGCAATCGCAATATCGCGCGATTATTTTCTTCGCCCCTATCTTCCGCATCAGAGCGATTTTTTCAGTTTCATTTTTAAAACAGATCACATCCTAGTGATCTCCATAGACGTCTAAAAGCATTGCTGGTATGATTAGAGACCTTGGGCCGAGTAGCTGAAGCGATCATTTTATATTGCCGAATATTCGCAATGCGAATATTCGGCAATAGGAATATTGCGCGATTATTTTCTCCGCCCTTCTTTTGCATCAGAGCCAATCAGAGTTCTCCTACCACAGTTGTCATAGGTTTGCAACCAATAGGAACCTGCCTGCACGGACATTATATAAGGTCACTCCCAGCACCATTTCATTGCAGATTCAGAAGGTGGCTAGAGAGTGTGGAGACTGTTTCTGTGTTCCTGGTTCTGTTTGCCTGTTTGATCTAGCATCATCATCATTGTCCTTCATTGATACTTAGTGATTTCAGTGCATATTTTCCAGATTATCAACTGCTTTTTTCAAAGCAATAGACCCAAGAGCTTTTTTCAAAGCTAAGTTTTGTGCTGTGTTGTTCAGCTTGTGTTACTGTTTGATCTTGCAGCTTTGCTTTTCAGTGCTATTTGCTAGTAATTTCAGTGCATATTTTCCTGAGCTTTTCTAAAAGAGCTTTTCTAAAAGCTAAGTTTTGTGTTGTTCAGGTTAGTTAGATTTCTGTGTAGTAAGTGTACATACTGTTAGTGTACATTTCTTTCAGCTAGCTTAGTTTAGTGTGTGTTTAGTGTCTATGTTTTGTGTTAAAAAAAAAAAAAAAATGTATTAGTTAGTGTTTGTTTAGTGCATTTTTTTTATTTTTTGTAGTCCTTGTCTTTGGTGTAGTAGTTTTATTATAGTTTAGTAGCTGTCTGTGTACGTCTTTGTCTGCGTGCCTGTCTTTTAAAAAAACACAAAAAAACATTTTCCTCACATTTCCCCCCCCCCCAATAAAGTTTACCCCCCCCCCACACACATCAGCAATTATGAGCGGCATCCGTGGCCGTGGCAGCAGGGGTAGGGGAGTTACTCCCAGTGCTGGGTCGCTGCCAGCACGGGGTACCTCTCGTGCCCCTACTAGTGGTAGAGGATCGGGTGGAAGGGGACTCCGCCTCATGCGGGATTTTTTTCCATCGGGCAGCCGCCCGATATTGCCATCTCAGGCTCAAGTAGTGGTGGACTACATGGGGCACAGCAGTGCCACTGAGTCGTCGGTCCCGACTCCCAGTAGTACCACCATTACACCGGTGCCTGTAGTACCCCCCCCAGCCCCCAAGAGTCCAGCATCTTACTGTTCGACAGCGACAGTGAGAGGGATCTCTTGGGGGAGGCCGTGCATCAGGCAGACCTCCAGCTCTGTCCTGATGGTCAGGACCTTTTTGAAGGGATGGATGAGGAGGATGGGATACCTGCTGGCAGTATCCCAGAGACATCCCTTCAAACTGGTGCTGCTGTTTTGGTGCAGGAAACAGCAGCACCTAGTCAGACCCAGGCGTGGGTGAGGGGACAGCGGAGCCAGGCTATCGGCTCCATGTCAGTTGGTTCCCTCAGACCACAACATCTCAGCCCTTGGTCTGACATCTCTGGGGGCGAAGAGGGTGACCCATCATGGTTGCCATCTGACTCGTTGGCTCACTGCGTCAGTGACGACGGGGAAGGTAGGCACCCTGGGGAAACGGTGCGCCAGGTCACCACCAGGGAGACCAGCGTCAGGGTCTCCACTGGTGATGGCAGCAGGAGGTGTCAGCAGCAGCAGCAGCAGCAGCAGGCAGCTCCACCTGTGCGCACCGAGTCCCAGCAGGTGCAAGTCAGCGTCACCCCATCTGACAGGAGGGCGGCGCTGAAGTCACCTGTCTGGAACTACTTCACCCTGGTGGCAGACAACCCTACCGTGGCCATCTGCCAGATCTGTAAAGTCAGGGTGAAGAGAGGGAAGTGTTTGGCTCGGGTGGGTACCACAGCCCTGAACCAGCACCTGAGGATCAACCACTGGCGGGTGTATGACAAGATGAAGCGTGGTGGTGGTAGCAGCGCCACCACCACAAGTGAGCAGGGTACAGCAGCCCCTGCCACAGCTTCATCTCTTCCCAGCAGGTCATGCCCCCCCGCTCCCTCTAGTAGAGGTACTGGTACCGGCAGCCAGACCTCTACTTTGACAGCACCCTCCGTGTCTGTGTCCCGCACTGCCATCCGGCGCCAGGCGTCGATATCAGACGCCTTTGAATGCACCACTCCCTTCCCCCCTGGAGACCGACGTGTGCGTTCCCTCAATGGGCTCCTGGCAAGGGTTATTGCCCAACATCTGCTGCCCTTCAACATAGTTGACAGCAACCCCTTCAGGCAGATGTTGGAGCAGGCCCAACCCCAATGGCGTGTCCCCAGCCGCCATTTCTTTGCCAGGACTGGTGTCCCTGCCCTACACCAGCACATTGTGCAGAATGTAACCCTGTCGCTGGATCACGCTGTCAGCGACAGGGTTCATCTGACAATGGATGGCTGGACCAGCAGGCATGGGCAGGGGTGCTACATCAGCTTCACGGCCCATTGGGTTTCCCTCCGAGGCGCCGGGGAGGGATCGGCGGCAACAGATTTTGTGGTGCCGCCCCGGGGTGTCCAGGGGAGAACTGCTGGTCTCCCTCAAGCCACTGTCTCCGCAGCTGCTGAGCCTCCCAGCAAGCGCCCCCGTAGCTACTCAAGTGTGGGGCACGTGCGCTGTCAGGCCGTGCTCCAGCTTGTTAGTTTACTAAAGCACTTCAGGCTCAGGTCCAGAAGTGGCTGACACCCCGAAGGCTCCAGGCAGGTATGGTTGTCTGTGATAACGGCAGCAACCTACTCGCCGCCCTCAATGCTGGCAGTCTGACCCACGTGCCCTGTCTGGCACATGTCCTCAACCTGGTGGTGCAGAAGTTCCTGCGCACTTATCCCGGGTTGAGTGACATTGTGCCAAAGGTGCGTAGGATTGCCAGCCACTTCAGGCGCTCCCCAACCGCTACCGCGTCCCTGTCCGAGTTGCAGCGGGTCAACAGGCTGCCCCTTCACAGGCTGATTGTGGACAGTGTGACGCGGTGGAACTCCACCCTCCACATGCTGAAGAGGTTGTGGGAGCAGCGAAGGGCGGTGAAGGAGTACCTGCTGGACCTAGGCACTGAGAGGACTTCACTACAACTCCCTTTCATCACCTGTGCGGAGTGGGGGCAGATACACCAGGTCTGCCAAGTGTTGTCCTCCTTCGAGCAGGCGACCAAGATGGTCAGCAGTGAGCATGTCGGCCTCAATGACGTGCTGCCAATAGTGTTCATGCTGGAGAGGACACTAGATCGCCTGCTCGAAGCTGGGGAGAGTGCCTTGGTGGAGCAGGAGGAGGCAGCAATGCTCCACCGAGACCAGGGCCAGGACGAGGAGGAGGAGGATGATGATGAGGAGGTTGCTGGTGTCGTCCCGGAGTCAGGGCCTGGTCAGGAGGGAGAGCCGGTGTTGGGGGCACCGATAGTCCGGGGGTTGGGAAACTCTGAGCGTGACCAGCAGCGCCTCAGGGATGAAGAGTTGGACCTCATTGACCTGGGCAGCAGTGAGGAGTCACAGCAGGCTGTGCTCTTCCCCATGGCTGCCCACATGCTGAGATGCCTCAGGAGGGACCCCCGGGTTAAGACCATCAAGGAGAGGGATGATTTTTGGATGGCCACCCTTTTGGATCCCAGGTGCAAGGGGAAACTGGAGCAGTTCATCCCAGCCAGCCGGAGGCAGCGCCGGATGGAGGAACTGCAGGCAGGCATTGTCAGCCGGTTGGAGCAGGCAACTCCCCGGCCTCCAGTTGTCCCCCCTCATCTCACCCAGCAGGTGGCTGCACCCAGCAGCAGCCGAGCAGGGGACCTAATGGATGAGATGAGGATGTTCTTCCAATCGGAGCGACCCAGTACCAGCACCAGCAGCAGCAGTCACCACCAGCGGCTGGCCCACATGGTGGCAGATTACATGGCGTCCGTCGGTGCTTCTGAGAGTATGAACACCGACGAACCCATGGAGTACTGGGTTGCCAGATTGGACACCTGCCGCGAGCTCGCTCAGTATGCGCTGGAGTTATTGTCTTGCCCCCCCTCCAGCGTACTATCTGAGCGGACATTCAGCGCGGCAGGTGGGGTGGTCACGGACAAGAGGACCCGTCTGTCCACAGACTCCGTGGACAGACTCACATTCATAAAGATGAATGAGTCCTGGATCGGCGGTGACTTTCTGGCACCCGCCGTCGGTTCAGGGCGCTGAAGGGTCCCTTGTCATGCATTCCCTGATGGAGCCCCGGACCTGATATATTTACAGTGCTGAATATAACTATTTGAACACCTGCGAATATCAATGTTAATATTTGGTACAGTAGGCTTTGTTTGCAATTACAGCGGTCAAACCTTTCTTGTAGTTTTTCACCAGCTTTGCACACACTGGAGGAGGGATTTTGGCCCACTCCTCCACACAGATCTTCTCTACATCAGTCAGGTTTCTGGGCTCTCGCTGAGAAACACAGAGTTTGAGCTCCCTCCAAAGATTCTCTATTGGGTTTAGGTCTGGAGACTGGCTAAGCCACGCCAGAACCTTGATATGCTCCTTACAGAGCCACTCCTTGGTTATCCTGGCTGTGTGCTTTGGGTCATTGTCATGTTGGAAGACCCAGCCTCGACCCATCTTCAAAGCTCTAACTCAGGGAAGGAGGTTGTTGCCCAAAATCTCGCAATACATGGCCCCGGTCATCCTCTCCTTAATACAGTGCAGTCACCCTGTCCCATGTGCAGAAAAACACCCCCAAAGCATGATGCTACCACCCCCATGCTTCACAGTAGGGATGGCGTTCTTGGCATGGTACTCATCATTCTTCTTCCTCCGAACACGTTTAGTGGAATTATGACCAAAAAATTATATTATGGTCTCATCTGACCACATGACTTTCTCCCATGACTCCTCTGGATCAGTCAAGACAACTATGTCAGAAGTAATTTCACACTCTATTACCACTGCTGTTCATCACGGCACCTCCTGCCCAAGTGATATGACTCTGTATCTACTACTACTACTATTACTGCTGCTGCTGCTCAGTCAAGACACCTATGTCAAAAGTTATTTCCCACTCTATATACTCCTATTACCACTGCTGTTCATCATGTCACCTCCTGCCCAAGTGATATGACTCTGTATCTACTACTACTACTAATACTGCTGTTGCTCAGTCAAGACACCTATGTCAGAAGTTATTTCCCACTCTATATACTCCTATTACCACTGCTGTTCATCATGTCACCTCCTGCCCAAGTGATATGACTCTGTATCTACTACTAATACTGCTGTTGCTCAGTCAAGACACCTATGTCAAAAGTTATTTCCCACTCTATATACTCCTATTACCACTGCTGTTCATCATGGCACCTCCTGCCCAAGTGATATGACTCTGTATCTACTACTACTACTACTACTACTACTACTGCTGCTGCTGCTCAGTCAAGACACCTATGTCAGAAGTTATTTCCCACTCTATATACTCCTATTACCACTACTGTTCATCATGGCACCTCCTGCCCAAGTGATATGACTCTGTATCTACTACTACTACTAATACTGCTGCTGCTCAGTCAAGACACCTATGTCAAAAGTTATTTCCCACTCTATATACTCCTATTACCACTGCTGTTCATCATGGCACCTCCTGCCCAAGTGATATGACTCTGTATCTACTACTACTACTAATACTGCTGTTGCTCAGTCAAGACACCTATGTCAAAAGTTATTTCCCACTCTATATACTCCTATTACCACTGCTGTTCATCATGGCACCTCCTGCCCAAGTGATATGACTCTGTATCTACTACTACTACTACTACTACTACTACTACTGCTGCTGCTGCTCAGTCAAGACACCTATGTCAGAAGTTATTTCCCACTCTATATACTCCTATTACCACTACTGTTCATCATGGCACCTCCTGCCCAAGTGATATGACTCTGTATCTACTACTACTACTAATACTGCTGCTGCTCAGTCAAGACACCTATGTCAAAAGTTATTTCCCACTCTATATACTCCTATTACCACTGCTGTTCATCATGGCACCTCCTGCCCAAGTGATATGACTCTGTATCTACTACTACTACTAATACTGCTGTTGCTCAGTCAAGACACCTATGTCAAAAGTTATTTCCCACTCTATATACTCCTATTACCACTGCTGTTCATCATGGCACCTCCTGCCCAAGTGATATGACTCTGTATCTACTACTACTACTACTACTACTACTACTACTACTACTACTACTGCTGCTGCTGCTCAGTCAAGACACCTATGTCAAAAGTTATTTCCCACTCTATATACTCCTATTACCACTGCTGTTCATCATGACACCTCCTGCC
This sequence comes from Rana temporaria, assembly GCF_905171775.1. Taxonomy (NCBI): domain Eukaryota; kingdom Metazoa; phylum Chordata; class Amphibia; order Anura; family Ranidae; genus Rana; species Rana temporaria. The sequence goes on from NC_053489.1 coordinate 481,511,373, forward strand.
CAAGTGATATGACTCTGTATCTACTACTACTACTAATACTGCTGTTGCTCAGTCAAGACACCTATGTCAAAAGTTATTTCCCACTCTATATACTCCTATTACCACTGCTGTTCATCATGGCACCTCCTGCCCAAGTGATATGACTCTGTATCTACTACTACTACTACTACTACTACTACTACTACTACTACTACTACTGCTGCTGCTGCTCAGTCAAGACACCTATGTCAGAAGTTATTTCCCACTCTATATACTCCTATTACCACTGCTGTTCATCATGGCACCTCCTGCCCAAGTGATATGACTCTGTATCTACTACTACTACTACTACTACTACTACTGCTGCTGCTGCTCAGTCAAGACACCTATGTCAAAAGTTATTTCCCACTCTATATACTCCTATTACCACTGCTGTTCATCATGGCACCTCCTGCCCAAGTGATATGACTCTGTATCTACTACTACTACTAATACTGCTGTTGCTCAGTCAAGACACCTATGTCAAAAGTTATTTCCCACTCTATATACTCCTATTACCACTGCTGTTCATCATGGCACCTCCTGCCCAAGTGATATGACTCTGTATCTACTACTACTACTACTACTACTACTACTACTACTGCTGCTGCTGCTCAGTCAAGACACCTATGTCAAAAGTTATTTCCCACTCTATATACTCCTATTACCACTGCTGTTCATCATGACACCTCCTGCCCAAGTGATATGACTCTGTATCTACTACTACTACTAATACTGCTGTTGCTCAGTCAAGACACCTATGTCAAAAGTTATTTCCCACTCTATATACTCCTATTACCACTGCTGTTCATCATGGCACCTCCTGCCCAAGTGATATGACTCTGTATCTACTACTACTACTACTACTACTACTACTACTACTACTACTACTACTGCTGCTGCTGCTCAGTCAAGACACCTATGTCAGAAGTTATTTCCCACTCTATATACTCCTATTACCACTGCTGTTCATCATGGCACCTCCTGCCCAAGTGATATGACTCTGTATCTACTACTACTACTAATACTGCTGCTGCTCAGTCAAGACACCTATGTCAAAAGTTATTTCCCACTCTATATACTCCTATTACCACTGCTGTTCATCATGGCACCTCCTGCCCAAGTGATATGACTCTGTATCTACTACTACTACTACTACTGCTGCTGCTGCTGCTCAGTCAAGACACCTATGTCAAAAGTTATTTCCCACTCTATATACTCCTATTACCACTGCTGTTCATCATGGCACCTCCTGGCCAAGTGATATGACTCTGTATCTACTACTACTACTAATACTGCAGTTGCTCAGTCAAGACAACTATGTCAGAAGTTATTTCCCACTCTATATACTCCTATTACCACTGCTGTTCATCATGGCACCTCCTGCCCAAGTGATATGACTCTGTATCTACTACTACTACTAATACTGCTGTTGCTCAGTCAAGACACCTATGTCAAAAGTTATTTCCCACTCTATATACTCCTATTACCACTGCTGTTCATCATGGCACCTCCTGCCCAAGTGATATGACTCTGTATCTACTACTACTACTACTACTACTACTACTACTACTACTACTGCTGCTGCTGCTCAGTCAAGACACCTATGTCAGAAGTTATTTCCCACTCTATATACTCCTATTACCACTGCTGTTCATCATGGCACCTCCTGCCCAAGTGATATGACTCTGTATCTACTACTACTACTAATACTGCTGCTGCTCAGTCAAGACACCTATGTCAAAAGTTATTTCCCACTCTATATACTCCTATTACCACTGCTGTTCATCATGGCACCTCCTGCCCAAGTGATATGACTCTGTATCTACTACTACTACTAATACTGCTGCTGCTCAGTCAAGACACCTATGTCAAAAGTTATTTCCCACTCTATATACTCCTATTACCACTGCTGTTCATCATGGCACCTCCTGGCCAAGTGATATGACTCTGTATCTACTACTACTACTAATACTGCAGTTGCTCAGTCAAGACACCTATGTCAGAAGTTATTTCCCACTCTATATACTCCTATTACCACTGCTGTTCATCATGGCACCTCCTGCCCAAGTGATATGACTCTGTATCTACTACTACTACTAATACTGCTGTTGCTCAGTCAAGACACCTATGTCAAAAGTTATTTCCCACTCTATATACTCCTATTACCACTGCTGTTCATCATGGCACCTCCTGCCCAAGTGATATGACTCTGTATCTACTACTACTACTACTACTACTTCTACTACTACTACTACTACTACTACTGCTGCTGCTGCTCAGTCAAGACACCTATGTCAGAAGTTATTTCCCACTCTATATACTCCTATTACCACTGCTGTTCATCATGGCACCTCCTGCCCAAGTGATATGACTCTGTATCTACTACTACTACTACTAATACTGCTGCTGCTCAGTCAAGACACCTATGTCAAAAGTTATTTCCCACTCTATATACTCCTATTACCACTGCTGTTCATCATGTCACCTCCTGCCCAAGTGATATGACTCTGTATCTACTACTACTACTACTACTGCTGCTGCTGCTGCTCAGTCAAGACACCTATGTCAAAAGTTATTTCCCACTCTATATACTCCTATTACCACTGCTGTTCATCATGGCACCTCCTGGCCAAGTGATATGACTCTGTATCTACTACTACTACTAATACTGCAGTTGCTCAGTCAAGACACCTATGTCAGAAGTTATTTCCCACTCTATATACTCCTATTACCACTGCTGTTCATCATGGCACCTCCTGCCCAAGTGATATGACTCTGTATCTACTACTACTACTAATACTGCTGTTGCTCAGTCAAGACACCTATGTCAAAAGTTATTTCCCACTCTATATACTCCTATTACCACTGCTGTTCATCATGGCACCTCCTGCCCAAGTGATATGACTCTGTATCTACTACTACTACTACTACTACTACTACTACTACTACTACTGCTGCTGCTGCTCAGTCAAGACACCTATGTCAGAAGTTATTTCCCACTCTATATACTCCTATTACCACTGCTGTTCATCATGGCACCTCCTGCCCAAGTGATATGACTCTGTATCTACTACTACTACTAATACTGCTGTTGCTCAGTCAAGACACCTATGTCAAAAGTTATTTCCCACTCTATATACTCCTATTACCACTGCTGTTCATCATGGCACCTCCTGCCCAAGTGATATGACTCTGTATCTACTACTACTACTACTACTACTACTACTACTACTGCTGCTGCTGCTCAGTCAAGACACCTATGTCAAAAGTTATTTCCCACTCTATATACTCCTATTACCACTGCTGTTCATCATGACACCTCCTGCCCAAGTGATATGACTCTGTATCTACTACTACTACTACTAATACTGCTGTTGCTCAGTCAAGACACCTATGTCAAAAGTTATTTCCCACTCGATATACTCCTATTACCACTGCTGTTCATCATGGCACCTCCTGCCCAAGTGATATGACTCTGTATCTACTACTACTACTACTACTACTACTACTACTACTACTACTACTACTACTGCTGCTGCTGCTCAGTCAAGACACCTATGTCAGAAGTTATTTCCCACTCTATATACTCCTATTACCACTGCTGTTCATCATGGCACCTCCTGCCCAAGTGATATGACTCTGTATCTACTACTACTACTACTAATACTGCTGCTGCTCAGTCAAGACACCAATGTCAAAAGTTATTTCCCACTCTATATACTCCTATTACCACTGCTGTTCATCATGGCACCTCCTGCCCAAGTGATATGACTCTGTATCTACTACTACTACTACTACTGCTGCTGCTGCTGCTCAGTCAAGACACCTATGTCAAAAGTTATTTCCCACTCTATATACTCCTATTACCACTGCTGTTCATCATGGCACCTCCTGGCCAAGTGATATGACTCTGTATCTACTACTACTACTAATACTGCAGTTGCTCAGTCAAGACAACTATGTCAGAAGTTATTTCCCACTCTATATACTCCTATTACCACTGCTGTTCATCATGGCACCTCCTGCCCAAGTGATATGACTCTGTATCTACTACTACTACTAATACTGCAGTTGCTCAGTCAAGACAACTATGTCAGAAGTTATTTCCCACTCTATATACTCCTATTACCACTGCTGTTCATCATGGCACCTCCTGCCCAAGTGATATGACTCTGTATCTACTACTACTACTAATACTGCTGTTGCTCAGTCAAGACACCTATGTCAAAAGTTATTTCCCACTCTATATACTCCTATTACCACTGCTGTTCATCATGGCACCTCCTGCCCAAGTGATATGACTCTGTATCTACTACTACTACTACTACTACTACTACTACTACTACTACTGCTGCTGCTGCTCAGTCAAGACACCTATGTCAGAAGTTATTTCCCACTCTATATACTCCTATTACCACTGCTGTTCATCATGGCACCTCCTGCCCAAGTGATATGACTCTGTATCTACTACTACTACTAATACTGCTGCTGCTCAGTCAAGACACCTATGTCAAAAGTTATTTCCCACTCTATATACTCCTATTACCACTGCTGTTCATCATGGCACCTCCTGCCCAAGTGATATGACTCTGTATCTACTACTACTACTAATACTGCTGCTGCTCAGTCAAGACACCTATGTCAAAAGTTATTTCCCACTCTATATACTCCTATTACCACTGCTGTTCATCATGGCACCTCCTGGCCAAGTGATATGACTCTGTATCTACTACTACTACTAATACTGCAGTTGCTCAGTCAAGACACCTATGTCAGAAGTTATTTCCCACTCTATATACTCCTATTACCACTGCTGTTCATCATGGCACCTCCTGCCCAAGTGATATGACTCTGTATCTACTACTACTACTAATACTGCTGTTGCTCAGTCAAGACACCTATGTCAAAAGTTATTTCCCACTCTATATACTCCTATTACCACTGCTGTTCATCATGGCACCTCCTGCCCAAGTGATATGACTCTGTATCTACTACTACTACTACTACTACTACTACTACTACTACTACTACTACTACTACTACTGCTGCTGCTGCTCAGTCAAGACACCTATGTCAGAAGTTATTTCCCACTCTATATACTCCTATTACCACTGCTGTTCATCATGGCACCTCCTGCCCAAGTGATATGACTCTGTATCTACTACTACTACTACTAATACTGCTGCTGCTCAGTCAAGACACCTATGTCAAAAGTTATTTCCCACTCTATATACTCCTATTACCACTGCTGTTCATCATGTCACCTCCTGCCCAAGTGATATGACTCTGTATCTACTACTACTACTACTACTACTGCTGCTGCTGCTGCTCAGTCAAGACACCTATGTCAAAAGTTATTTCCCACTCTATATACTCCTATTACCACTGCTGTTCATCATGGCACCTCCTGGCCAAGTGATATGACTCTGTATCTACTACTACTACTAATACTGCAGTTGCTCAGTCAAGACACCTATGTCAGAAGTTATTTCCCACTCTATATACTCCTATTACCACTGCTGTTCATCATGGCACCTCCTGCCCAAGTGATATGACTCTGTATCTACTACTACTACTAATACTGCTGTTGCTCAGTCAAGACACCTATGTCAAAAGTTATTTCCCACTCTATATACTCCTATTACCACTGCTGTTCATCATGGCACCTCCTGCCCAAGTGATATGACTCTGTATCTACTACTACTACTACTACTACTACTACTACTACTACTACTGCTGCTGCTGCTCAGTCAAGACACCTATGTCAGAAGTTATTTCCCACTCTATATACTCCTATTACCACTGCTGTTCATCATGGCACCTCCTGCCCAAGTGATATGACTCTGTATCTACTACTACTACTAATACTGCTGTTGCTCAGTCAAGACACCTATGTCAAAAGTTATTTCCCACTCTATATACTCCTATTACCACTGCTGTTCATCATGGCACCTCCTGCCCAAGTGATATGACTCTGTATCTACTACTACTACTACTACTACTACTACTACTACTGCTGCTGCTGCTCAGTCAAGACACCTATGTCAAAAGTTATTTCCCACTCTATATACTCCTATTACCACTGCTGTTCATCATGACACCTCCTGCCCAAGTGATATGACTCTGTATCTACTACTACTACTAATACTGCTGTTGCTCAGTCAAGACACCTATGTCAAAAGTTATTTCCCACTCTATATACTCCTATTACCACTGCTGTTCATCATGGCACCTCCTGCCCAAGTGATATGACTCTGTATCTACTACTACTACTACTACTACTACTACTACTACTACTACTACTACTACTACTGCTGCTGCTGCTCAGTCAAGACACCTATGTCAGAAGTTATTTCCCACTCTATATACTCCTATTACCACTGCTGTTCATCATGGCACCTCCTGCCCAAGTGATATGACTCTGTATCTACTACTACTACTAATACTGCTGCTGCTCAGTCAAGACACCTATGTCAAAAGTTATTTCCCACTCTATATACTCCTATTACCACTGCTGTTCATCATGGCACCTCCTGCCCAAGTGATATGACTCTGTATCTACTACTACTACTACTACTGCTGCTGCTGCTGCTCAGTCAAGACACCTATGTCAAAAGTTATTTCCCACTCTATATACTCCTATTACCACTGCTGTTCATCATGGCACCTCCTGGCCAAGTGATATGACTCTGTATCTACTACTACTACTAATACTGCAGTTGCTCAGTCAAGACAACTATGTCAGAAGTTATTTCCCACTCTATATACTCCTATTACCACTGCTGTTCATCATGGCACCTCCTGCCCAAGTGATATGACTCTGTATCTACTACTACTACTAATACTGCTGTTGCTCAGTCAAGACACCTATGTCAAAAGTTATTTCCCACTCTATATACTCCTATTACCACTGCTGTTCATCATGGCACCTCCTGCCCAAGTGATATGACTCTGTATCTACTACTACTACTACTACTACTACTACTACTACTACTACTGCTGCTGCTGCTCAGTCAAGACACCTATGTCAGAAGTTATTTCCCACTCTATATACTCCTATTACCACTGCTGTTCATCATGGCACCTCCTGCCCAAGTGATATGACTCTGTATCTACTACTACTACTAATACTGCTGCTGCTCAGTCAAGACACCTATGTCAAAAGTTATTTCCCACTCTATATACTCCTATTACCACTGCTGTTCATCATGGCACCTCCTGCCCAAGTGATATGACTCTGTATCTACTACTACTACTACTGCTACTGCTGCTGCTGCTCAGTCAAGACACCTATGTCAAAAGTTATTTCCCACTCTATATACTCCTATTACCACTGCTGTTCATCATGGCACCTCCTGGCCAAGTTATATGACTCTGTATCTACTACTACTACTACTACTACTACTACTGCTGCTGCTGCTCAGTCAAGACACCTATGTCAAAAGTTATTTCCCACTCTATATACTCCTATTACCACTGCTGTTCATCATGGCACCTCCTGGCCAAGTGATATGACTCTGTATCTACTACTACTACTACTACTACTACTGCTGCTGTTGCTCAGTCAAGACACCTATGTCAGAAGTTATTTGCCACTCTATACTCCTATTACCACTGCTGTTCACTGATACCACTGATAGTTAATTTATCCCTTAACTACCCCCATTTGTGAGGGTCAGGGTTTTTATTTAAAGTCCCATGCAAATCAATGGGAAATGTATGTTCCCACATAACTTCTGTACGCCTAGAGATATTTCAATAATACCTGCTATACATATTACTTATATGCCAAATTAAACTATATAACAGTTAAATTAACCATTATCTACACCCTTATATAAAAGATGGGTATATTTATATTACTATGATTTTCCTCCCCAAAAGGTTAAGATAGAAAGACCGGGCAACGCCGGGTATTCAGCTAGTAATAGTATAAAATGTTTTTGGTTATTATTACGTTAGATGTGTTGATGTTGATGTTGATGTGTTAGATGTGAAGTTAGATGTGTTTAAAAAACTAACAATCTCAATAAGAAATGAAACCTTTGCAAAATATAACATTTTTTATTAAAACAAAAAAAAACAAAAAAAAAATTAAGACATGAGCTTCTGAAGCTCTGCCACCTCATCGAAATTTTTCGTCAGTTGTTGCGCCAGCTGTTGGTTTTGGCGGGTTAAAAAAAGAATTTGCTGCTCATTTGAGAGTATTCTCTGTGTCATACTTTTCATGGCAGATTGTTTCCTCTTGAGCTTTTGCAAAACTGTTAGGATATAAGAAAAAAACATTTGGATTTCAAAGACCGTTACGAAAGATTATTTTCAGCCCTAAAAATAATAAAGTCTGACTTAAGAGCCTCTATGAAAGAGGATCTGGCAGAGGCAATTCTCTTCCTTAGAACTCTACATTGAATTTATTTGCATTTGCTAAGCCTAGAACTACATTTCAAGATTAATATAAACCTTTTCTAGGTTTTGCAGATTTTGTTTTTGGTTCATTATAGATAAGCTTTGTTTTTGTTCTAAAACAACCAAATAATGTGGTTTGTATTTTTGAACTGGTAAAGATCCTGTTCCTGATGTTTATGCCTGCTGCTACTATCCAGTCACTTGATTGTTTTCATTGTGTTTGTCTTTTGCTTAAACTGTGCAATACAGTAGACTGTTGGCTTCCCAGCCAGTAGTTCTGTGGTAGGTTGCGTTTCTTTCCCTCAAGAAATGTATAAAATACATTCGCATATTAATACAGAGGAGTCGGAGTCGGGGAGTCGGAAGTCTGAAGTACATAAAACTGAGGAGTCGGAGTCGGAACATTTATCTACCGACTCCACAGCCCTGCTTTAAATGCTGTCCATTTTTAGAGCTACATTTTATTGTTGAAATTTTATTAATCTCTGTGCACATATTTACCCTCCTGATTGATGGTAAAATGAACCGTCTCATCCTGCTCCTCTTCTTCGTCACCCACTACTCCACCAGAAGTTTTGGGGGGGGGTGCAGCTCCTCCTCTTGCTCCTCCACAGGAGCTGGGGATGGTGATGTGGATGGCCCTGGCTGCTCCTCCTCATCCCTCTCCTCCTCTTCCACATCCTCCTCCTGCTCCTCCTCTGCGGCCTGTCGCCTTGTGCGCTTGGGGCGCACAGCTGGTAGAGAAGCTCCTATAATAACACAATGTTCATATATGTTAAAATGTTTTCTAATGACGTATGCAAATTCTGTGTACTCTGCTGTATTGTATATGAATACAAATTAATTTATATAGACAGTTAACCAATGGGACAATGTTATATTAAAGGGTCTTGTGGGCACTACAGGGGACTGAGCGTGAGCTGGGCTGCCACCATGGTAAAATGAGCTGTTTTTGTCTCCTTTGTTTTGTTCAGACGATCTCATGTTAAAAAAAGGGCCTGATGGAGTACACAGGATTACTATAACAACCCCACGCCTAACACAGGAATTTAGTGGGAATCTATATATATATAAAACTCAACGTGTGTGTGCATGTATGTATGTATGTTCCAGCATCACGTCCAAACGGCTAAAGATATTTACATGAAACTTGGCACACAGGTTACTTATATGTCAGCCACAAACATAGGATAGGTGGTTTAACCCTTACCCACCCCCATTTGCCATGGTCGGGGTTTTTCTTTAAAGTCCCATTCAACTCTATGGGAAATACATGTTACTTCATAACAGCTGTAGATATTTCGATAACACTTGGTCACATGTTACTTATACGTTCACTTAAAGTATAGGATCGTTAATTTATCCCTTAACTACCCCCATTGGTGAGGGTCGGGGTTTTTGTTTAAAGTCCCATGCAAAGCAATGGGAAAAGTATGTTCCCACATAACTTCTGTGTTCCTGTCTGCTGTCCCATGTCTTTTTTCAACAGTACTATGAATACCTTGGCTGGTGGTGATATATGTTACCACAACATGGCGTCTGGGTTAACAACATCTGACCTTACATTAATTATATATCAGACAGGAGGCTCATATCTTATGCATTAATCTTCCTTTATTAATGCTCACAGCAGAATGTATTTCTAAAAAACTTCAATGTAAAAACTTTTCAAAACAACTACCACCCCCAGCAGTCCATATAGTCTCTAACCATGCCCCTACGGGGACCTCCATAAAAGGGGACTGCCTGAGGTGGTTCTTCCTCTTTCTTTCTGCTCGCAGCACAGATAAGATAAGTATTTGTTTTCTCTGATTACAATTTCTAGTGCAGGCAGTGCAGGGATCTTCCCTGCTACCTCTCTTTGCCTTCATTACTCTACGCTTATTCTATATATAGAACTTTTACCTTTCTACTTCTGTATATATTTATATATATTTATATATATTTACTGCAGATATTTGCCATTTCTCCTACATATATTTGCAATTTTTCTGTATATTTGCACTATACATTGTGGTTAACCCTGTTTGGATTGCGCTGTGCTCCGCTCTGTGCATCGGGGGATCCCCTCCCCCTCCTCCTCACCTGATACCGTGTCTCTTTGCACACACCATCCTGCGTCATACCGCCGCCATTCTGAAGGAGGATCCTTCTTCCTTCGCTCAGCTTGCGCGTACGGGGGGCGGAGCTTCCGATCTCGCCCATTCGACCAATCAGCGCCCAGCGGACGTAGTCTCGCGAGACTTCGTTCCCGGGCCGCTGGTGATCTCAGGCTCCCCTCCGTCGCCATTCTGGCGCCGACGGAAGGGAGGACAAGACGGAGCCTGTAGTCAGAGCCACACTGTTATAGGTATTTTTAGCCTAATGACCAGTAACCCTTGCAGAGCCAAACAATTTTAATATTGTACTACCCATACATCCGGAACTTGGTTCCAGAGAGCAGTACCCCTCATAAAGTTCTTTAAAATATATTGACATACACTATATAGTGCAGCTGCCCTGTGTACACGGGTAGATCATGTCGGAAATTAACCCAATGAACCCCATTGGAGATGTAAATCCCACAGGCACCTCTCATACCCTAAGTGCCTCTCAATTGCAGGACATCATCCACATGTCCATCCAGGCTGCACTGACATCCACCACCCCATCCGCTTGGACTCTACAGTCCACTAACAATAATTCAATACCACCCCAACAGGATGAACCACCCTCAAAAAAGGGAAAATCCTCACATAAGAGGAAGCACACTCTGGTGGTGCATGACTCCCCGGCAGGGGAAGTAAACAGTTTGCATCAGGTAGCCCCCACCACGGTCTACCAACCCCAGCATCAGTCCGAGACTTCTCGACCCCTGGACCCCAGGGAGACTCAAAAGGGGTATAGAGCCACTAGAAGGGCTAAGCCGGACTCATACATTGATTCCTCGGAGGACGATTCGGCTGACCCCTCTGAGGGATCGGACGTCTCAGACTCCGAATCATATATTGAGGATGCTGGGGCCACGGCGCTTGACACAGCCGCCAATCCTGCCACGCAGGACCAAGTCCTTCTGGACGCACTTGGGGAACCCTTTTTCCACCCGGACGCAATCCCCCATCCGCGTTCGGGGGAATGGACTCCCCTGCCACATGTGGCAGAATACGTAGAATTGTGGGCCAGGAAGTCCTAAGATAGGACTGCCCGCAATAAATTGAGGGCTGAATGCCCTAGACCCTCCATACCCAAGAAAGTGGTAGCCACCCCGGAGGTGGATCCGGTCCTAACCAAATACCTCCTAAAGACGGGGAAATTTCAAAAGAAGGGTATTGAACGATCCTTTCGCTCAATACAGGACCGTGTTCTGGACCTCATGGGTCCACTTACAAAAATACTCAATTTGTCCGAGCAGGCTGCAGCTTCTGGACAACCAGTTGACCTCCCACAACTGAGGGGTTGGGCACAAAGAGCCCTATGCCTAGTCGGCACTGCCAACACGGCATGCTCTGTGGAGCGGTGCAGATCCATCCTCATGCGCCTAGATCCCCAGCTTTCACATCTGGCGGAATCCGAACCCGGCCCATCGGCTGAGGGCATGCTCTTTGGTGACATGGTCATTAAAGACATTAATAAATTTGTAGGTTTATTCACCAGCCTAGACAAGGCACAGAACTCCTTAAGGAGGACAGGAACCAATAAGGTTTTCAACAGGGCCGGCAGAAGTAGAGGCCGTTCTGCCGGCCGTGCCAACTACTATAGGCCACAGGGTAGAACACCGGCTCAATATCACTACCAGGCTCCATCCTACACCGCCCCGGTGGCTCAACCGGCGCCCTTTTTTCCTCCCAGAGGCAGACCCTGGCGCGGACGTGGGGGACGCGGTTACCCTCGATCCTGACCTCCTACTGGTGAGTATACCTTACACCACACTCGATCACATTCCTGTGGGGGGCCGTCTGAGATTTTTTACCCACGCCTGGTCTGCGATTACGGCAGACGCGTGGATTCTAAACTCAGTAGGGGGGTTCGTGATAGACATACTTGTCCCACCGCCTCTCAACATCATCCCCCCCCATTCGGTTTGCAAAACGAAACACCCTCCTCATAGACAAGGAGATACTAGACCTGCTTTCCAAACAGGCTATTATAGAAGTGCACCCTTCTTCCCCAGGGTTCATGAGCAACCTTTTTCTAGTACACAAAAAAGGAGGAGGCTATCGCCCAGTGATCAACCTCAGGGGCCTAAACCAGTACATCCAGTACCGACACTTCAAGATGGAGGGAATTCACTTCCTTCGGGACCTCCTCCACCCTGGAGACTGGCTCGTGAAAATAGATCTAAAGGACGCATACCTTACGGTTCCCATTCACCCAGAATCCCAATACCGTCTTCGCTTCCCATGGAAGGGCAAGATATGGCAATTTACTTGCCTCCCGTTCGGACTGTCGTCCGCCCCATGGTGTTTCACCAAGATCATGAAACCAGTGGTGGCAGCTCTGAGGAGCAGGGGAGTACGTCTAATCATCTATCTAGACGACATCCTCATCATGGCCTATTCCAAGAACCAAGCCCTTCTCCACATGTCCTGGGCAATATCCCTTATACAGAGACTGGGCTTTGTAATCAACCACGACAAATCAGTTTTAGTCCCATCCCAACGGATGGAATTTTTAGGATTTACGGTGGACACGGTCCTATCCACCCTCAGTCTTCCCAAGACCAAACTCGCTCTTATCCGCAAAGAAATTCGATCAGCCCTACGCAGAGGATACCTTTCCCTCCGTACGCTAGCACGCCTGGTAGGCCTACTGGCGGCTTCTATCCAAGCCATTTTTCCGGCCCCATTGCACTACAGAGCCCTTCAGAGGCTCAAAATTATGCACCTGAGACAGGGTCTCAGGTATTCGGACGAAATCCCCCTTTGCCAAGAAACCACCGAGGAGTTGCGATGGTGGCTTCACCACGCCGTCGAGTGGAACGGCAGAACCATCTTCAATCCCAGCCCGGACATCGTCATAGAGTCGGACGCCAGTCGCCAGGGCTGGGGCGCCCGGTGCGGCGCAGCCTCCACAGGGGGAACTTGGTCCCCTTCGGAGACTTCTCTCCATATAAATGCGCTAGAGCTGTTGGCAGCCCTGTTCGCGGTCAAGAGTTTCATGCCTTATACTCCCACATGCTGTATTCTTTTTCGCATGGACAATGTGGCGGCGGTGCAATATGTCAACCGCCTGGGAGGCACCAAATCCAGAACCTTGGCGTATATTGCAAAGGACTTCTGGCACTTTTGTCTAACCCACGGCATTACTCCTATAGCGGAATACATCCCGGGAATCTACAACTCGGTGGCCGACTGGAATTCCCGATATCTTCGCGATTCCAGCGACTGGAGACTGGATCGCTCGACATTTCTTCTCTTACAGAAGCTCTGGGGACCGCTATCCTTCGATCTCTTCGCTTCCCGACTCAACCACCAACTGCCTCGCTTCTTCAGCTGGAGGCCGGATCCGGAGGCCTATGCAGTGGACGCTCTCCGCCAACCTTGGCCGGAGGGAACACACTACGCTTTCCCTCCCTTCCAACTAATCTCCAGACTTCTCCTACGGATATCCAACCTGGGAGCAAACGTGGTTCTGATTACGCCATGGTGGCTGACCCAACCTTGGATCCCACTTTTACTGGAGATGTCCATAGACTTTCCCAGACTGATTCCACAGTTTCCCCACCTTCTCACCGGTCCGAACGGGGAGCCTCACCCCCTAATTCAGGAGGACAACCTTCCACTTCTCGCGTGGTTAGTCTCGGGGTCCCAACCTCTCATAGAGTCCTTTCAGACTCAGCTCAGAATCTCCTCGCCATGGCCTGGGCCCCCGGGACTAGATCGGCATATCGATCAGCCTGGAAACGATGGGTCCGTTGGTGTGATCAACGACAGGTTGATCCCGTACAGGCCCCTGTATCATTAGTGGTCAATTACCTGGCGGATTCATTTGAATCCGGTAGGTCATACAGCTCGATCAACATCTATCGGTCAGCGATTTCGGCCTATCACTGTCCCGTAGACTCCTTGCCTATTGGCAGACATCCACTAGTGTGTCGTTTGCTGAGGGGAGCAAAATTTCAACGTCCCCCTAGGCCTAGATACCAAGCGACCTGGGATGTTTCCAAGGTGCTTGATATGTTCGCCAATTGGGGGGACAACGCGGATCTCTCATTGAGACTCTTATCCATAAAACTGACGGTCCTTCTTTGTCTGATTTCCGTCAAGAGAGTATCCGATGTTAGAGCTCTAGATATCTCCAGGCGCCAATTTTCGCCGCAAGGGGTTATATTCTCCATCGTACATAGAACAAAAACCGGCATTTCCTCTGTCTTTTACCCCTCATTCCCGGACCACCCACTCCTCTGTGTAGTTCGTTGCCTACGGGCATATGAATTCCGGACATCTGCTCTACGCCCTGCAGACTCTTCCCAACTTTTTGTGTCCTATGTTAAACCTCACTTCCCGGTCTCATCTGCCTCTCTGGCACGCTGGGTGAGAACCGCCATGGAGATGGCGGGCATTGACGTTACCCTGTTCGGTGCACACTCCACCAGGAGTGCTATGGCTACCGAAGTTCTCGTCTCAGGAGGCTCGCTCTCCGATCTCTTGAGAGCAGCGGATTGGTCTTCGGAATCCACGTTTCGCCAATTCTATTTCAGACCTCAGGATCATATCTCATTGTCAGTCATCTCTTAAGACTAATATATGCTGTGTATTGTTGTATTATATACTGGTTACAGATAGCTTTGAACTTGCATAAGATATGAGCCTCCTGTCTGATATATAATTTGAGATTTTCCTAGCTTGTGACGGAAAATATTGATTATATGAAGACAGGAGGCGAGTATCTTCCCTCCCTACCCTCCCTATTACGGTTGTTTTTCTTCTTCACAGGCTACTGAACCTCCGCGTGCGCCCTTCCGACGGACTCTTCAGTTTGGAGGATGAGGGAATCCCGTCTTCGTGCTGATGCACAGATACTACTTTGAGATCCCCTGTTGGGATCGGTCGTTCCTGGAACCCTGTTGGGTCACGGTCAGTGGTTAGCTGTCCCCTGGAAGCTGTTGGACGTCGACCGGCTGGTCTGGACTCCAAAGTTACACCACTGTCCTACGTTGGTACTGTTTTTTCCTCTAGACATCATCACATCAAGAAAGAGGAAGAACCACCTCAGGCAGTCCCCTTTTATGGAGGTCCCCGTAGGGGCGTGGTTAGAGACTATATGGACTGCTGGGGGTGGTAGTTGTTTTGAAAAGTTTTTACATTGAAGTTTTTTAGAAATACATTCTGCTGTGAGCATTAATAAAGGAAGATTAATGCATAAGATACTCGCCTCCTGTCTTCATATAATCAATATTTTCCGTCACAAGCTAGGAAAATCTCAAATTACATATGACCTTACATAACTGTCACCAAAGGAGCTGCGGTGGCTCAACGCGATTGCCACTGCGCTGACAAGCGATTCACCTCTGCAGCTAGGGGTTCGGATTCCGCTCTCGGCTACATGTGAATTGAGTTTGGTGGTCTCAGCCTGGCCCCCGGTGGGTGTGCTATGCAAGGTAAGCCTGCGCTTAGTACGCCCACCCCCCTCCCACAAAAACCACCACAATTACACACGCACTCGATATTGGGTTAACATGCAGGCACTCTGACCACGAGGTCTCTAAAAAGAGAGGCGAAGGACTAACGGGGCTGGTTGAGCGGGCAAATTCTATCACTCCCTTATAGGGAGTCCCTCTGCCCCGTTGGGCTTCGAAGCGGAGCAAGTAGGATGGTCTGTGTGGGAGGACCCCCTCACACCCGCCATTGCCACCCGGGGCATGGAGAAAGGTGGCAGATTGCCTCTGGGGGAGGCCTGCCTACTCCCAACTCCTGCAGGCCGGCTCCTCTCTCTCGAGTTCACGCACAAAATACACTTTGGAAAAAAAAACATAACTGTCACCAATAACTTACCTGGATGATATTTATCCCGAATACGTCTGACCTGGTCCATGTGGCGCCTCTTCAGGTCAGACCATTTCTTGACAATCGCCAGGCGATTGTGTTGGCCGCCTAAGTCGGTCATTAGGGCGCTGACCACGGCCTTTTTATCAGGCTGCCTGCGCAGCTGATCGTAGCCCTTTTCTAGGAACCTCTGCAAGATGAAGAACAAAGTATATTGTAATACTTTTTTTTAAAGACTTATGGATATATGACGGAAATGTATGGTATTCAACAATTGGAAGTATTCTCGCCTTATTAATCAATGACAGGGGTAACATGACAGATTTTATATCCTGCCATTTTGGTCGCCACCTTTTTTGCATAAATATAGCAGCCATTATCATTTGCATAATTATGTATAT
Organism: Rana temporaria; assembly: GCF_905171775.1. Classification (NCBI taxonomy): domain Eukaryota; kingdom Metazoa; phylum Chordata; class Amphibia; order Anura; family Ranidae; genus Rana; species Rana temporaria. The sequence continues at coordinate 481,528,165 of NC_053489.1, forward strand.
ATGATTAACAACACAGGATACACGTATAGGGGAGATATGCGTTGCTATTCATCTGACCGCTATAATTATTTTTGGACACTTATAATGGGCCTGTACAATAGATTATTTTTTTTCATCCCTATCTTTATATAGGAACAATAATATGTTTGTTTCTTTTGACTTTTTGATGAATTAATTTTGAATAAATAATGGAGTTGATGTTATTTAACAACTACAACTACCAGCATGCTCTGATACACCATGTAGCTCACCGTCACCAGCTGAACAACAATTATACTTTAACTCCCAGCATGCCTGGACAGTTAATGGCTGTCCGGTAATAACGGGGAGTTGTTTTGCAACAGCTGTAGGCTCCGTTTAGGAAACAGTGCCGTACAAGATGTTTTCTTTTAATGAGGAGGTGAGGGTGGCTATGTAGGGGTATGTGTATATGTTTTGTTTTTTAATTTATATTTAGTGTGGTGTAGTGTTTTTAAGGTACAGTCAGAGAGGGAAATGGGGTTCACAGTAGTTTCCCGCTGAGGGTTTGAGCTGCAGCGCCAAATTTGCTTCAGCTAGAAGCACACTGTAAGCCACAGCCCATGTGAATGTACCCTGTACATTCACATTGGGGGAGAGGGGGGGGGGGGTAATTGCAGCCAGTTGCATGCAGGGAGTTGTAGTTTTGCAACAGCTGGAGGCAGAATTATTTCACATTGGTCACTTTCCTCACTCTCCCATCTTCCTTTTCCCCACTTTCTTTTATTATTTTTCCCCGTGTTCTGTTTTGTTTGTCACTCTTTTTGTTTTGGTGCTTGCACTTTATGTGTGGCGAGTAGGGTGCTGGTCCTCGGGCCGGTCTCTGAAAGTCTTGGGAGTTGGTGGACTCGGCCTTCTGGTTAGGTTCACCGGCTCTCATGGGGTCTCCCTTCGGGGGAGCCTCACCGAGGAGGGTTCTGTTTCGGCAGTCCCTCCGAGGATGTTGGGTCCTTGTGGCTTCGGCTGCTTGGACCAAGATGGGTCCATATGGCTTCGGCTGTATGGACCACAGTAACTCTTTTCCCTGTCAGGAGCCTAACGCCCCGGGGGATCAGAGACGGGTCCTTTTCGGAGGACCACTGACGTATGCACCCGTCGCAGTTTTTTGTGATGTCACTCTTTAGGTATGTGCACATTTTTCCCTGCACCGGGTGGAGTTTTTGGGTTGTGTTTTGCACGCCACAGGCTTTTCAACAGAAAAAAAAACAGCTGGAGGCAGAATGGTTGCAAAACACTACGAGTTTGTTACCTAACTCAGGGTTTCAAGACCAGTCCACCTCCAGCTGTTGCAAAACTACTACTCCCATCAGCCACGGTCTGTCAGTGCATGCTAAGAATTTTACTTTTGCTGCATCTAGGGTGCCACAGTTTAGAGACCCGTGCATAAAGGTCTGAAAAATGTGGGCCTGCAGAACTTACAATACTAGAAGTGCCAGCATTCCCAGGCATGCTGGAAGTTGTAGTTCTGCAACATCTAAAGGGCAATATGTATTCGAACGTCCTTGGGCCTTGAGGACCCTGAAGTCAGGACGTTCGCATACGTCCTATGTCCAAAAAAATGTTAAATTCATTATGCTAAATAACAAGGAAAGTGCCTAAATACACATTTACCAACCAGGGTGTCTGCAGCTGTCCAGGCTGGGAGTTGTAGTTTTGTAACAAGAGGAGACACATTGTTTGGGAAATACTAATATCTGATCTTATATACTAACTTTTAAACTAGACTAAAATGCAGTTAAAGATAATGAAATAACAGTGGTCAAAATACTTACACAAATCAGCATCTTTTCCTCAGCGAGTGTGAAATTGCTTCCAACCATTCTGATATTGCGATGCGATCATAAAGTAGGAAACTGGCAAGGGTCCAGGAAATGGTCGCGTGTTGGGCGCGTGTTGTTCGCGCGATTGTGCATGCGCGATCGAAAATTCGCAATATATATCGCAATCGCAATATTTTTTTCGCTAAAATATCACAAATATTCGATTTCAGAGTGCTCCTACAGCAGTTTTCGAAATATCTGCAATCAATTTCGCATTCGCATTTTGTGAAATTGCGCTAAAATATCTAGAATATTCGATTTCAGAATGAGCCAATCAGAGCGCTCCTACAGCATTTGGGGAAATTCCGCAATAATTATCGCATTCGCAATATTGCGAAATTTCGATAAAATATAACGAATATTCTGAGCCAATCAGAGTGCTCCTACAGCATTTGTCGAAATTGCGCAATAAATATCGCATTCGCATTTTGCGAAATTTCGATAAAATATCACGAATATTCTGAGCCAATCAGAGTGCTCCTACAGCATTTGTCGAAATTGCGCAATAAATATCGCATTCGCATTTTGCGAAATTTCGAAAAAATATCAAGAATATTCTGAGCCAATCAGAGTGCTCCTACCGCAGTTGTCGAAAATTCGCAATTATTTTCGCATTCGCAATAGCGAAAAATCGCAATCATTTCATTTCGATAAAATATCACGAATATTCGAATTTAGCGAATATATCTCGAATATTCGACTATATATTCGAGATATATCGCAAAATCGAATATGGCGTATTCTGCTCAACACTATTATCTACTACATTAAATTCAGTACTTTTATGGTAGTAAAGATATTACAATATGATATTACAATATGATATTACAATATGTTTTTGTGCTGCCACAGGGTTCATAACTGTTGCTTTTTGAGTTGGTATGTTCCGCTATACAGTACACTGCTGCATTTTATTGATTAGTAGTTTAGGCCTAACTAATTCCTGTATTATAATATCCTAGGCAAGGCCGAAATTATATGTTCTGCTCCTCTTATCCAACTGTCTTGTGCCACTAAGGCCCCTTTCACATTAAGGAGTTTTTCAGGCGGTACAGCGCTAAAAATAGCGCTGCTATCCCGCCTGAAAAACTCCTTCACTGCAGACTCAATGTGAAAGCCTGAGGGCTTTCACACTGAGGCGATGCGCTGGCGGGAGACAAAAAAATCTCCTGTCAGCAGCATCTTTGAAAACAATGGGAAACCGCGGCAATACCGCCCGCAATGCGCCTCTATAGAGGTGCATTGTGGGCGGTATTAACCCTTTATCGGCCGCTAGCGGGGGTTAATACCGCACCGCTAGCAGCTGATTCCCGCGGCAATCCCGGCGGTATAGCGTCACTATTTTTAGCGGCGTTATACCGCCACCGCGGCTCCCGCCCCAGTTGAAATTCTGGTCTTTGTATCTAATACACTAACAATATCAGGCCTCATAGCCATGTAAATCATACCAAAGCTGTTAGTGGAGAAGGCTGAAATACAGTTTAGCTACTCTAGGTCAGCACAACTACAACTGATGGTTATAGGACTAGAACAAACAGTGCCCAGTTCAATTCAAAGCATATGGACCCTAAGGTAGGGTGACCAGACATCCCCAGTTTCAAGGCACAGTCTCCTGATTGAGGACACTGTCCCCGGACCAAGTCTGTCCCTGGTTTTGTCCCCAGATGGGATTTAATAAGGGGCAGGGGCAATTTCAAAGACAGTCACTGCAAAATTAAAATACAAAAATTAGAAATAAAAACCCCCCTGCTCCGCCATGCCTACTAGCATAGGGGGGTTGTATTTTTCCCATTATCTGTGCCCCTTTCCGATGATCATGTGCTGGTCGGAGTGGAGGGAATATTTCTTCAGTTTTGGGTGCATGCCCATTCATCTCCGCTCACATGTTCTGCTGCCTTGGCTCAAATCCTGGCCAGCCACCTGCCTATCTCCTTGCCTTCCCTGGCGGAGTGATCTTCCTCCTCTCCCCACCCAGTAGTAGCCGGGGGCCTGGAGAGTGAGACTTGAGAGGCTGTGAGGCGGGCGGCGACGGGCAGAGAGTCGCAGATTGTTGCCATTACTAGTAAAGAAAAAATATGTCCCCGGATTTCATTTTAAAAATCTGGTCACCTTACCCTAAGGCCCCTTTCACACTGAGGAGTTTTTCAGGCGGTACAGCGCTAAAAATAGCGCCTAAATACCGCCTGAAAAACTCCTGCCCAGCCTTCTCAATGTGAAAGCCCCGAGGGCTTTCACACTGAGGCGATGCGCTGGCAGGAGAGAAAAAAATCTCCTGCAAGCAGCATCTTTGGAGTGGTGAGAGGAGCGGTATGTATACCGCTCCTTCACCGCTCCTTCCCATTTAAAACAATGGGAAACCGCGGTAATACTGCCCGCAATGCGACTCTGCAGAGGCACATTGCGGGCGGTATTAACCCTTTATCGGCCGCTAGCGGGGATTAATACCGCACCTCTAGCGGACGAATCCCGCGGCAATTCCGACGGTATAGCGCCGCTATTTTTATCGGCGCTATAACGCGCCTCCCGCCCCAGTGTGAAAGGGGCCTAAGGGATTGATTTACGAAAGGAAAATACACTGTGTCAGCTCTGGTCCAAGCTAATACTCTATATGGTAGTATTATTTCAATCGTAGTTAATTATTCTTAGTTATATTAACTAATTTACTAATGGTCAAATAACTTACCTAACAGTAGCTACTTAGTGGACCTTAAGATTCTACCATTTATGTTAAACATGGTTTGCTTACTGTTGTATTATTTATAACAACTGCTTGTATTTACTTGTTTATTCAATCAATAAAATATTTTGACAAGGAAAATACACTGTGTACTTTGCAAATTGCAGTTGCACTCTGCAAGAGCAGTTGCTCCAGAGCTTAGTAAGTGAGCAGAATCTCTGCTGATTTCCATCATCCAATCACATGCAAGCAAAAATGCTGTTTTTTTATATTTTCCTTGCATGTGATTGGGTATTCTTCGCAAAGTGAAGACTTTACCTTAATTACTAAGCCTGGGAGCAGAGGCGGCTCTCTAATTAGACAAATTAGGCGGTCACCTTAGGCCACTCCCCCACAGGGGCCTCGCGGCCGCCTAATTTGCCTAAAGAATTGGTTAGAGAAAATTCTATAAACTGTGAATTCATAGTTCATAGAATTTAAAACTCTTAATATATGCAATTTATACAGTTAATTTTTATCGCTTGAATTCTTTTTCCCATTATGGATGTGAATGGGGCCTCATGTCTCAGATGTGCCTAAGGCCTCACAAAGCCTAGAGCTGCCTCTGCTTGGGAGCAACTCTATTTGCCTTTAGTAAATCACCCCCTAAAGTGTCAAAGTGGGTTAACTATAAGCACACTTAGGGGGTTATTTACTAAAGTCAAATCCACGTTGCACTACAAGTGCAAACTACAAGCAGTGCCGGGACAAGGTCACCAAGCACCCAGGGCAAAGATGCCAAACTGTGCCCCCCTTTGCCTTAGGGTTTGGGTCAGGGTGCCCCCCCCCCCATTCCTGCAATAAACCATTGTGCCAGGGGCAGCCGTCCCTCCTTCCCACCTCTTGTCCCAGCCCTGACTACAAGTGCAAAGTGCACTTGAAATTGCACTGAAAAAGCACTTGGAAGTGCAGTTGCTGTATATCTGAGGGCTATATCTAAAATGAGGGGAAGCTCTTCTGATTTTATTATCCAATCATGTGCAAGCTAAAATGCTGTTTTTTATTTTCCTTGCATGTCCCCCTCGGATCTTCAGCGACTGCACTTCCAAGTGCACTTTCAGTGCAGTTTCAAGAGCACTTTGCACTTGTAGTGCAAAATGGAGTTGCCTTTAGTAAATAACCCCCTAAATACTATGCTGTCAACTAAAACAAAATGCAGAGACATCTAAAATGGAAACTCAGCTTGCTTGCTTGTGCCATGGCTCACTGGGCAGCAGTCTGGAACTTTTTATTACACACAGAAATGGGTTACTGGCAGTCAGGGATAGGCAGTTATAGTTTCAGTCTCCAAGGATACAGATGTTAGAAAAATTATTAGATTTTTTTTTCTCGCATGCACTAGTTCAGAAAACCATTCTCTTGTTTTCTTAATACTGATACAAATTTGGAAATACGCAAAAGTTATATTTTATTTTCAGATTCAAAAATATATCGTAAATTGTTTAACTTATTATTAATTAGTTAGATATAACTGCTTCTACCTCCCATTACCATACATATTATTACAATACCAATCTCACTCAGCTTAGATATACAACAGTGAAATGCAAAGCATGTGAATGGAGAGCAAGAGCTGTGATCATTTGTTAAGCCCTTTAAATTATTATTAATTTACACAATTTAAAGCATATCTGAGCATTTACAAAATAATATATCATATATTGTGTTCAGCTTACACATATGTATGTATATATATATATATATATATATATATATATATACACACACACACACTATATTGCCAAAAGTATTGGGACGCCTGCCTTTACACGCATATGAACTTTAATGACATCCCAGTCTTAGTCTCTATAATTTAATATTGAGTTGGCCCACCCTTTACAGCTATAACAGTTAAAACTCTTCTGGGAAAGCTGTCCAAAAGGTTTAGGAGTTTGTCTATGGGAATGTTTGACCATTCTTCCAGAAGCGCATTTGTGAGGTCAGGCACAGATGGGGATGAAAGGAGGGAAGAGAAGAAAAAAGGCGCACCAGCTTAGTGTGTTACCATAGACAATTTAATGAAAACATGTAATAAAAAACTACTCACAAACGAAGCAGCATAAAGGGCTTGTTGACAACACATTGGTAAATAACCCTCGAACCACACTCCAAATAGGGGGAATGAAGGTGTGTCACTGCCGGCTGACGTGTTTCGAGGCTACAAAGACCTCTTCCTCAGAGCTCAGCAGTGCAGACCCATACACAGGCTCCTCTTATATACATATGAGCACTCACAAGAGTCCATACACAATTTCAGGCCACAGAGGACCTCCCAGGGGTCATCACCAACTCCTCCCACCCAGGTGGTTGGTCCCAGATGCCTACCACTAGTCAGATTGACAGTGGTAACAATACACAAAAGAAAGCAATAATAACCTGAATTAGGAATAAGTAATAGTGATCAATAATTATTATTAATATTAATACCAATAATAATAATAGGGTATCGCTGTAGGTGCCAGTGTCACCAACAGTAATGTGCCCTACAGCTGTGGCCGCTAGTCAGGAGTCACTAGTAAAAATATATATATATATATATATATATATATATATATATATATATATATATATACCTACACATATGAATATTAGAATATTAGAAAAAATGGGGACGAGAAGGCCTGGCTTGCAGTCTCCACTCTAATTCATCCCAAAGGTGTTCTGTAGGGTTGAGGTCAGGACTCTGTGCAGGCCAGTCAAGTTCCTCCACTCCAAACTTGCTCATCCATGTCTTTATGGACCTTGCTTTGTGCACTGGTGTGCAGTCATGTTGGAGCAGGAAGGGGCCAACCCCAAACTGTTCCCACAAAGTTGAGAGCATGAAAATGTCCAAAATGTCTTGATATACTGATGCATTAAGAGTTCCCTTCATTGGCCATTAGCCCCTTAGTACCATATAAGCATTGTTTAAATGCCACGGCATACCTGTATATTGTTGCTGACAATGTCCATCTCTAAATAACTACAGTGTACCCCTCTTCTGATGGCTACTTCCATCAGGATAATGCACCATGTCACAAAATAATCTCACCACTGGGTTCTTGAACATGACAATGAGGTCACTGCACTCCAATGGCCTCCACAGTCACCAGATCTCAATTCAATAGTTGCTATCAGTGGGAGTAAAATAAATCCCATTGTTGGTGTTGCGGCGGGGGGATTGACAGTGAGAGTAAAATACCGGTAAGTCCCATTTTTGTTTAAAAAAAAATTAGCCCCATCATAATGCCAGTGGGAATAAAATAAGTCCTATCATTGCTGTTAATGGATATAAAAAAAATCATATTGCTGTTGTCATTGAGACAAGTTTCATTGTTGGTAATATAAGCCCCTTCAGTAAAATAAATCTCATTGTTGGTGTCATGAGTGTAACATAAGCCCCATCACTGGTATCCATGTGAGTAAATTAAGCCCCATCATTAGTGTCAGTTTGAGTAAAATAAGTCCTATCTTTGCAGGCAGTGGGAATAAAATACATTTCATGTTATTGATGTTGGTGGGAGTAAAATAAACCCCATGTCTTGGGTGTATGCCAACGTAAAATAAGCCTCATATAGTGTCGGTGAGAGTAAAAATGATCCTTTCATTACTCTGGTAATCATTGTTTACCTACTTAATCATATGCCCCTGCACTGCTGCTGCCTCTCTAGTGGAAGCTGGAACTATCCTTTTTCTGCCATAAATGATATCACAATTTGTGAAAGTGCCGGGAAAATCTGCAGTGCTGAGCGCTGGAACTTTGCTGTCGTTTTGCTGCCACCCTGCTCAGCCACAAAAGAAATCCCATGGGATAAATACAGCTTGCTAGACTGCCATTTGGAAAGCTCTGATTTAGATCATTGATTAAATCTTATTGATCAAAATTCATGTTTGATGACACAAGAATTTATTTGAATGCATTTCCCAACATTAGTTAATTAAAAAAAAAAACAACATAGTATCAAAATGTATTGAACATTAAAAATTTACATATGATGATGATTAATCTTTAAATGATCAATCTAAATCTGATGCTGGCAACCAAATCTATCAGTTACAAATGATTGCATATACAGTATCTGTAGGTACCCTGCCTACAATTATAATTTCAGGATAAACCTAGCTAGACTTAAAAATGCCCCCTCCCCCTTCATAAAACCTACAATATGCTGACAATAAGCAAAGGTGTATGTGTTCCAGTTCAGTCATGTGAGTCTGTAATCAGTGGCTGCAGGGGTCAGGAGTAGGGATGAGCTTCGAGTTGGAGTCGAACTCATGTTCGACTCGAACATTGCCTGCTCGCCTGTTCGGCGAACAACGAACAATTAGGGGTGTTCGCGGAAAATTCTAAAAGCCGCGGAACACCCTGTTAAAGTCTATGGGAGAAATCTAAAGTGCTAATTTTAAAGGCTAATATGCAATTTATTGTCCTAAAAAGTGTTTGGGGACCTGGGTCCAGGGGACATGTATCAATGCAAAAAAAAAGTTTTAAAACGGCTGTTTTTTCAGGAGCAGTGAATTTAATAATGCTAAAAGTGAAACAATAAAAGTGAAATATTCCTTTCAATTTCGTACCTAGGAGGGGTGTAAAGTCAGCATGTGAAATAGCGCATGTTTCCAGTACATAGAACTGTCCCTGCACAAAGTGTCATTTCTGAAAGGAAAAGAAGTCTTTTAAAACCGGACTTGCGGCTACAATGAATTGTTGGCTCTTGCAACTCAGGGAGAATTCATTCATAAAAGAAAAATAGCATGTGAGTCCCCCCAAATTCCATTACCAGGCCCTTCAGGTTTGGAATGGATATTAAGGGGAACCCCGCCGTCAATTTAACAAAAAAATGACGTGGGGTCACTCCCTAAATGTGATAAAAACACACAGTCTTTGATATATGTTTTAATAAAATCCTAACAAAGGTTATATTTTACTCTAGTGACCATGAGTGTGTGGGCTGACACACCCTAAAATCTCACCCTAAAATCTAATTTAAATTGGAGAAAGTGTATGCCTAATTGTTTAGTCTATTTAAAAAAAAAAAACATATAGCAATATTTATAAAAATTATATCTTGTAATTTCAGATGGTTGCAGAGACCCGTTGGGTATTAGTGGTTTTATGGTAGCAGCTAGCAGCAGTAGTGGGGACCTTTGGAACCGTTATCTCACCCTGAATTTACAAACACACTTGAAGCAATAGAAATATACTGTATTAGACTGTGGAAATGTGATTTCTTGAAATCAGCATATATGTGAGGTCATTATGAAGAAAGAGTATAATAACTTAAATCCAATAACTAAATACAATTTTTTTAACCTTTGCCTCTTTTTTTTTTGTTGGAAAACCCCCTAAAAACCTTTGTGTGAATCTCCTTTTTTAATCATACCACATTTAAATAGACAGAATTGCTATGAATAGTGTATAAAACTAAAAATAGCAATTGTATTACATTTTTTTTTCTAAAACATTTCCTCCAACTGCAAAATTTAACACAGGCATATATACATTCTCAGCAATGTTCTACATAATCATGACATTATCACTGAGCTCCTATTGGTCACAAAGCTATGATGAGCTACGTGGAATTCATTGTCAAGGACTCATCCAAGGTGGTAATTGCTGGAGGAAAAATAGTTCTCTGTGGAAAGCCTAGTTAAGAGCTCATTTTGGAAGAACCTTCACCTTTCTAAAATCATTGTTTTGATGCCTATAGACTAATGTAAATTCTGGACACATATGTTCTCCAAGCTATTTTGTGTCCATTTTGATTTATGAGAATTACAGTACATTAAAGAATTGGATTTTACCTCACAGTAGCTACATGCGACAGTACATGTGCCTGTCCCGGCTTACAGTGCAGTCCCTAAAAGAATCACCTAGGAAAACTGTGAAGCTATTTGGCTGTGCAAGAAGTATATCTAGGATAATACTCAATAAATAGATTTGAAATAATATTCATCATCATCCCCCTCCAAAACAGTGGAAGGAAAGAGAACATATGCTCACACTGTATCAAAAGGACTACTGGGAAAATTTTGTATTCTAATAGCTCTTTGTGGTTAACACATGTAACAATGGTCATGCTATAAAACTAGGAAACTGTATTTATGCTGTTTACATTTTATTAAAAAAATAAATAAAAAAAAACAGTTGTGAAGTCCTAAAGCACCCTTGAAAGTAATGTGCAGGCCAGATGTAGCACTAGTCCACGCAGAGTAATGTAGCATGACCCCGAAATTGCCTTGTATACATTTCTAATGAGGCTTCGGTCAGTCACAGAAGGAGCGGTCGAGAAGGTGGCTGTCTGACCGATGCGTTCAGACAATTTTTTAGTCCGCAGCCCCAAGGTATGACCGGTACGAGCAACCATCGCCAGCATCTGGTTTCCATGGTGCGGGAATACCTAGGGGCAAGATCAGACTTGGACACCTTTCCCACCGAAAATCCTCCGGCTTACTGGGTCTTGAGGATGGATCACTGGCCAGAGCTTGCACAGTACGCAACTGAGCTACTGGCTTGTCCTGCATCCAGCGTTCTTTCAGAACGCACATTTAGTGCTGCTGGAGGCTTTGTAACCGATTACAGGGTGCGCCTCTCCACCGACCTGGTCGATCGACTGACCTCCATAAAAATGAATCAGGCTTGGATCACCACCAGCTACCAAGCACCTGATGCTGATGTAACTGAATATTTTTTTTGAAATGTCAGATCCCTTCAAGACTGCCTATGCTGATGCTGAGTGACTATCCTGTTATGCTGAGTGACTATCCTTTTCCTCCTCAATGATCATGCTGATAGTTTGTAAGAACATTTTTGGTTCTGGGCACAGCCACCAGTGACTAAGGCCCAATTTTTCTGCCCCTGTTTAACAGGGGGGTGTATTTACAATTTTTGATGCAATACTTTGCAGCGGGCTCATTCCTGCGCTCCAACTTGAGTATCTGTGAGGGGCTGCAGTGTTGTGGCACCAGCACCAGTGCCTAAGGCCCAATTTTTCTGCCCCTGTTTAACAGGGGCATGTAATTACAATTTTTGATGCAATACTTTGCAGCGGGCTCATTCCTGCACTCCAACTAGAGTATGGCCGGGTACTAACGACCAAACATGTTCGCTGGAAAGTGTCCGACGGGCAGTTTCCGGCGTACAAGGCTGTTTTGTCTTTTGGCCCGCTGGCTTGTACACACCAGCGGACCGTATTTCCCGGCGGACCAGAACGCGTCCACGTAAACCACGTTTGACGTCACTATAAAGGGAAAAGCCAAAGTCAATGGCGACGCCCTCTGTTCCGCTTTTGCTAGTTACGGCTTTGCTCGTGTTAGTGAAGGTTTGGTTAGAGCTGATTCGCGCTTCTCGGTCTCCGTGCTTTAGCAGGTCATATTTTCTGGTTCAGTGCGTGTGCTTGTGGGTACGTAGTTGGCATTCGGGTACAGGCGTGCAGTTCGTTCTGCTTTGCAGTTTCGTACTGTGCGCTCGTATCTGTGTGTCGTGCGTTCTTTGCATGTACCGCTGGATTTGATTGTGCTTTCTGTTGGAGTGTGTTCTTGACTGACCAGCCGGCCGGTTTGAAGCCATGATGGAGCAGCAGCGTCAATTTTCGCGAGTTGGTGCTGTTTATGGGATGGCTGCTGGATATGTTCATCATTCCAGTACTTTGGCCAGGAACAGGGGGAGGAGGCGTTCCTGGACCAAGAATTGGTTGCGCCAGCGTGACCAGTTCTCTCATATGCCTCTGCTTAGGGAAATCCAGGAGAATAATCCTAATGACTATAGGAACTTTCTCCGCATGACGGACCCCGTATTCAACAGTCTGCTGGATCTTCTGTCCCCCTATATCACGAGGCAGGACACTGTGATGTGCCAAGCCATCACGGCCGAGCAGAGGCTTATTGCCACGTTGCGGTACCTGGCGACTGGGAGGAGCCTGCAGGACCTCAAGTTCTCGACAGGCATCTCTCCGCAGGCGCTTGGGGTCATCATACCGGACACGTGTGCTGCCATCATCAAAGTTCTGCAGGAGGAGTATATTAAGGTAAGTTTCCTCATTTTAACCTCACAATGTGTCTTTAATAATGTGGGCAACTAACTTTTTATTTTATTTCCCAGATATGCTGTGTGTTTAACTAACGTTCCCTTTTCTCCCTATGCATGTTGATATCAGCTTTCCATGTTATTTTTATTTTGGCCTACCTGCATATTTGTACCTTACCCAATATTAACCTGTCCAGCATGCTATCCTAGGGCCAACCCCCACCTTGCCTCTTTTAATTTCATATTTTTGATTTTTAAACAGTTTAAACACCCCCCACCCCCCCTTAAAAGTGTTTTTGTCCCCATCAGAGGGCTGTGGAGTCTCTTATTAATTAAGTGGGCCTATCTATTTGTGCCCCGAAATTCTCTCTTCACAATTTGAAATGCTATTTGAAAACTGTGAAGTTGCACAAGGATGCTTGTAGGATTATGTTTGCAATGTTTATGTGCCAAAGTACTAAATCTCTTTTTTTGTTTGTCCCCACAGCTACCCTCCACACCACAGGAATGGCAGTCTGTGGCTTCCCAATTTGCCCAGCGGTGTGATTTTCCTAACTGCGGTGGAGCAATAGATGGAAAACACGTCCGCATAGTGCCCCCACCCCACTCGGGGTCCTACTATTATAACTACAAGGGTTATCATAGTATTGTGTTGATGGCGGTGGTGTCGGCACAGTATGAGTTTCTATATGTAGACGTGGGGAAGAACGGCCGGCTGTCAGATGGGGGAGTATTCGCACGGACAGAATTCTACAGTCGTCTCCAAGCTGGTGGTCTGGCATTGCCACCAGATGAAGAAAATGTTGAAGGACTTCCGTTTGTGTTTCTAACGGACGAAGCTTTCGGGCTTGGACCTAACCTCATGCGGCCTTTTCCCCAGAGGACCCTCACCTTAGAGAGGAGGGTGTTTAATTATCGGTTGGCCAGGGCTCGGAGGGTAGTCGAGAATGCCTTTGGGATCCTCACCAACCGGTTCCGCCTGTTCCTGACAGCGATACACTTGGCGGAATATAAATTGAACACCATTGTATTTGCCTGCTGCATTTTGCACAATTTTCTACGCAGGCACTCCCAGTCGTACCTACCCCCCATGGGCTCTGAGGCAGGACTACCCTCAGATAACATTCCTGGGCTGGACACTGGTCGCGCTGGCTTGGCCCCCCTATCTGCTCGTGAGGTACGCGACAAATATGTTGAGTACTTCATGGGTGGGGGGGCCATTGCTATGCCAGATCATATTTCTTTCTAATTCGGCCCCCTAAAGAAAGAAATATTCACAGAACTAATAAATAATTAGACCATTGGACTTTATACAGTTGTTTGTCATTAATGCTTTTTCTCTTTTTTTCTGTCTTCCTGGTTCTCAAACTAACTTCTGCACTTCTAGTGCCAATTTTAGTTAGGCAGATTTAGTAAATAACCACAATTGCACATTATTCACTCATCTACAAACTGGGTATTGAGTCGAGAAATAAGAAGCCACTCATTTTTCAGCTTTTGATGTCACCATTTTTTTTTATTATTATTCCTTACTCCAAAAAAAATGATGCATTTTTGGAGTCCAACATTTTTTAGGAATTTTGTGGTGAAAATATTTTTATTATTATATATGTTTTAGATTTTTTTAATATTTTTTACAGTGATTAGCAAGAATACTGATAGAAACACAATGTCAGATTTTTTTTTGCAAAGCTACATAATAATTTGCTGGCTTGTCTCTCTCTCTCTATATATATATATATATATATATATATATATATATATATATATATATATATATATATATATATATATACACACACACACACACTTCAAAACGTACAAATCTTTATTTTTAGCATCAAAATAATGGGGGTTTTTTTGTGTGGTTTTCTGTAACCAAGATGTATTCTTTTGCTCATATTTTTGGGGTGTTTTTCAAAAACACTTTTTAAAATATTTTGTTTTTTAAGTTTTTTTTTATTTAAAAACATTTTTCTAAAATTTAAAAAATTTTTGGTTGTGTTTTTCTCCAAAATTAGGTTTTTGTATGATTTTTTTTTTTTTGTTTTAACCCAACAAAAATGTGAGATTTATCTTTTAGAAAAATATATCTATTTACATATATTTTTTGGGGTCCTTATTTTTATTATTTTCTCTTAATAAATCTTTTATTTTCTTACATGTATTTCCCTTTTTTTGGTTTTGTTGATTTGTTGTTAGTTTTGGGATCTGAAACTGTAAACATTTACAACCAAAACAAGATCACCACCAACAAGAATTATCTTTTCAAAACAGCAGTCAGTCATGGATGGTGTGCTTTCACACTGGAACACGCCAAAATTTCAAGATGCACACATTACATAGTTACATAGTTAGTCAGGTTGAAAAAAGACACAAGTCCATCCAGTTCAACCACAAAAAATAAAAAAACAAAAATAAAAAACACAGTAAAATCCTATACACCCAACTCCATTCCCACAGTTGATCCAGAGGAAGGCAAAAAACCCCAGCAGAGCATGATCCAATTTGCTACAGCAGGGGAAAAAATTCCTTCCTGATCCCCCGAGAGGCAATCGGATTTACCCTGGATCAACTTTACCTACACATTCAGTGTGAATTCGCCAAATGTCATTGGTTAAACAGACAAATGGCCACATGTGCTATCTGACATCATGGGTGATCAATGTCTGTGTTTTGTGGGAGCAAACCCTTCTTCCTCTCAACTACTTGAGGATCGAGGAGGGGTTTGTACCCACAAAGCACAGATAATAGATATTCTGTGATGGCAGATAGCACATATTGGCACACTGTGTGTGCATCTTGAAATTTTGGCGTATTGTTAAGTACAAAAATTAAAAATGGTTGGGGGGGTGGGGGATGGGCGGGGGGTGTTTCAGTCTTTGACACGGCCCATCATGTCAATGATATTTTTGAAATTCTGTTCGATGACTATCATCCTTTGGCGCATGTTGTCCATTTCCGTGCTGCACTCCAAAATGACATTTCGAACATTCTGCTCCATGACGACCATCCTTTCCCGCATATTGTCCATTTCCGTGCTGCACTCCATTACCTGCTGTACTATTATTGAAGCACTTGCACGTGAAAAATGTGCTACACCATCTTCATCCCCTAAAAACAAACACATTGGCATTCAAAATATGTAAAGAGTTTCCGGCCTATCTGCATATCTTTGGCCCTATTAAAGTTGGGGTGACACTGACCTGATGGCCTGCTAATTTCCACATCCACAATTTCGCCATCTTCTATCACTCCTCCTTCTTCCACCACCTCAGCCTCATCCTCCACGACTCCTCCTTCTTCCACCACCTCCCCCTCATCTTCCACGACTCCTCCATCTCCTCCACGACATTTCCCCCCCCCCCTTAAATAATATGGACTTACTTTTCCGCAGAATTTTGAGAATCTTCTTCATGTGATGTGGCTCCCTCAATTTCAAGTCGGACCAACGCTTCCTGAGTTGCTCCTTGGACCTGGTGACACCAAACATCTTCCTCATTCTCCTCGCCACCTTGTCCATAATGTGTGACTTTCTGCGGTTAGGTGTTTTGTAGGGCCCAAATTCACCATCATAGTCCTTCCTCCGCATGATGTAAACTAACTCCAGATTAGGGGCGTGGAAACGAGGAAATGTCCCGTCATGGGCGGAGATGAGGGCGGGGATTCATGCATATGCGGAGTGTCGAGAATGCAAACAACGTGTTGACGTAGGTTACGCTGAGAATATTCGCGCGATTCCAGAACCTACACAGTTAACGCCATATTTCCGTTTCCAATTGATTAGGGGCATGGCAAAGGTGACGAGGGCGGAGTTTCATACATACGCGGAGTGTATAAAAGGCGCACGACGTGATTACGTAGGTTACGCGGTCATTAATCGAGCGTGACAAACGACCAATTTCAGAGAGGAAGGTAAGAAATTTAAACATGGGATCAGCAGCGGGCTAGAAAATGGAAAGGGGTTTGGTCTGTTGGTTGCACAGTTTTATTAAGCTATTATGTCTCTTGGATCCCACAATGGGATTTTAGTAGCCAAATGCTTTTGTAGACATCACAAAATATAGATGTGAAAAATGCTCTACCTCATTCCAATTTATGTAGGGTGTATTCAGATCAGGCCAAGTATTGTTCAGTGTTGGTTGGACAGAGGACATTAGGAAGTGTCTTTCATGTAATCAATGCTGAGGGGCAGGATATCTACACATGAAATAGTGCCTTGATGAATGCTCTCATTTGTAAGAATTGGGTATGGTTCTAGATTACACTTAGTTACTGCAATGGAACCAAAGGGGCGGCATGTATAAAAACAATGTTAGCTACAACCAATGGGGCAGAGCTGGCCACCATTTTGTAAACAAGAGACACTGTGTTTGTATTTCTATATAGGTCCTACATTTTGGGCCACATATTCTATCAATGTAAACGCTGAGCCTTTTTTTATTCGTGTTTTTGGTTTCTTTTTGTTTTGTGAATCTAGACTAAAATTAGGCTCAAGAAATATTTGGAATGGATCTACTGCAGACCCAAGAGATTATCCAGCACTTGCTGGATAAATTCAGAGAAATGCCCATCCTGTGGGATTCCAAGCAGCCCACTTACCACAACAAGGACCTACGAGCGGCAGCACTTGAGCAGCTAGCAGCATACATGAGAACATGGGTGCCAGAATGCAGTGCCAACATGGTGAAGGATAAACTTGCCAACCTCAGGGGCACATATAGGAGAGCGTACAAAGCTCACCAAAAGCAGCTAAAATCTGGAGCAGCAGCAAGACCACCAAAGGAACCCAAGCTATGGTATTTTAACCAGATGTCATTTTTGCGGGATCAACTGGAGGGCAGGCCATCAATGTCAAGTCTGCCTCCCAGCCTTCCCTCCACGCTACCTTCCAGCGGGACTTCCCCAGATCACCACAGCCCTGCAGAGTCGGATGAAGAGGGCCTGGCTGACAGAGAGGCAAATCTGCGCCTCTACGATGATGAGGTATAGTAGTTTCCTAAATATTTCTGGACTAATATTAATTATTGTTGGATTATTGACTTGATATTGTAAAATAAAACACAAGCTGGGAAAAATAATTCTAAAGTCGTGGGCAAAGAAATAGGTGTCAGGGATGACAACTGCAGGGGTCAGAGGGTGAGTCTGTTGAAGTTTAAATTAGCCCCAAAAAAGGACATTCAAGCATGAAAATGTGAGTGATTATATTTATAAATATATTACAACATGTCCCTTTTTTTTACACAGGAAGAAGAGACCAGCCAGGAGGTGGCAGATCCTCTCCTCACTGTCAGCCAGGCCGAAGGGGTCAGTGGCAGCCAGGAGGAGGCCGGGCCCAGTGGCGTTCAGCAGCTCCCCAGGACAACCACCACCAGCCAGGCTCCTCCCCTCCAGATTAGGCCACCAGGCCGAAAGAAGAAATTGGGGCCAGTGGAGGAAGCCAGCCTCAAAATGATTCAGGAGGCGAGTGCCATCATGAGGGCCCCCCTCAACCCCACTGAGGCCTACAGTGCCTCCCTGGCACACGATCTCAACAAAGGGACGGAGGAGCAGAAGCAACTGGCAAAGGGCGTGATCAACCAGGCCCTTTGGTGGATGGAGAGGGAGCTGCTGACCACAGACACTGGGCTATGTGACCCGGCCTGGCTTGCTGAACACCATCCTCCTGCTGCCACATCATCCCCACCTGCAAGGGGCCAGGGAAGACCCGCTGGAAGGAAGCCTGGAGGGAAGGTTGCAAGGAAGAGGAGACGGTGATTCCCTGCCTTCCATTTGATCCCCCACAAATGGCATCTTGTTTGGACTACCACAGCTTGGGTTCCTTTGGTTATGTGCTGCTGCTTCAGATTTTTGTTTGTTTGCCTCCTGAGGTTTGCTAGTTTATCCTTCACCATGTTTGAAATGCAAGTCTGCATGTATTTTGCTAGCTGTTCAAGTGCTGTCATTCTGTTTTATTTACTTTTTAACATTTGCCAAAATAAATGGCTTTTTGTTTAATTTAAAAACGTGCCTATTGTTTGTTATACTGTGGGGATTATTTTAGGCATCAAACATTCCAAACAAATCCAATGTTTCATTTAAAAATTACACAAAGTCCTGTGGGGGGGGTGCATTTGGTGTGCCAACATGGTAGACAATTGAAACAACCTTAAAAAAAATCAAGGAAAAAATACAAACAAAAGCAAAATAAAAAAAAATACGTAACACAAAATTCTAAATGGTGACATAACTATAAACACATAAAAAAAGTGGCAAAGATAAACATTAAAGAAAACCTAAAATAAGATATACATGTGGAGGACCCTAAAAAATATGATACGTCTGGCCTATAAAAGATTGCTAAAATCTTACTACATCCCAAGCAACAAATGTCACTTTTCAGTATGGAACAACTCAGTTGAAATAGCATCAGCAAGATAACGGGTTTATTCTAGCAAGAGAACAATGAATAAAACGACGGCATCAACTGTTTATTGGCTCGTTTTCTTCAGTGTTCTATTGCTAGAATTAATCTTTCTATTGACGAATGTGCCATATCCCAAACAAACGTGAGTTTTACCTGAACGAGCGCTCCCGTGGCCTCATTTAGTCTGAGCATGCGCGGGTTTTTTTTACGTTGCTTTTACTAACCACCAAACATGTCCGAGCGGACAGGATTTCAGCGGACGGTTTTAAAACAAGTTTGGAAATAAATGTCTGCTGAAAAATGGCCCGACGGGCAAATGTACGCTGAAATTCTGTACGCTCGTAACTACACATGACCGAACATGTCTGCTGAAACTGGCCCGCGGACCAGTTTCAGCAGACATGTTTGGTCGTGTGTACGGGGCCTATCTGTGAGGGGTTGCAGTGTTGTGGCACCAGCACCACCACCACCCACAAAAGCCCAATTTTTCTGCCCCTGTTCAACAGGGGCATGTAATTACAATTCTTGATCTATTATTTCACAGCAGGGCCCATTCCTGTGCCCACCAAGAGTAACTGTGATGGCTTACAGAGTTGTGGCACCAGCGCCAGCACCAAAGGCCCAATTTTTCTACCACTGTTCAACAATGGCATGTAATTACAATTCTTATAATAATAGTTCACACAGCAGGGCATTCCAGCGCCCACCAAGACTATAAACAAGTGATAAGCGCTTCAAATAGGTGATCGTGACCATAACAGAGGATGATTCCAATAATACGTGTACACATATAATCAATAACTGCACTGTGATAAGTGAAAAAATTATCAACTGGGATACAAACAAACCCAGAATAAACACAAGGATGTGGACATGAAACGATAGAATGAATAAATAAATAAGTCTCTGTGTGCTCAAAAGTGTACAGAGATGGCAAAGTGCAAGTGCTGAAGCTTCAAAAAAATATATTAAAATAAATAAAAAATAAATAAAAATAAATAAATAAATAAATAAAGAAGATCCAAAGTGATAGACAGTCTCTATGCCAGGTGAGTCTGAAAAGATGAACTTCTGAAACTCTATTTTCCTCCCTCAGACAATTAGTGGACTATCCTGATAGGTAATGTAGTACCCTTACCTGTAGGGTGCTATATATGAGCATATAGTAAGGACTCCACAATGAATGATCTTGCGTGCCCGACTGTGGATCACTCCTACTGCTCCAGCTGTTAAATAGCTCCAGGTTCCATGGTCCTCCGTACGGGTGGAATGGGGACAGGGATGGAAGAAAAAATGCCTCCGATAGTGTGGTATATTAAAGCTTGCGCGCATTTATTTGTAGCAAAAAAATATTAAAATCAAGTAAAGCAAACAGAGCAAGGGTGGGCGCATGCAATGCTGTGTTTTTAAAATTCCCGGGGACGCGGCGTTCTATGTCCCGCCTGACGTCCAGTGGCCTCCGGCTTGTGCGGATGTAAATCTCGGTCTGACTCCCTGGGAGTCAGACCGAGATTTACATCCGCACAAGCCGGAGGCCACTGGACGTCAGGCGGGACATAGAACGCCGCGTCCCCGGGAATTTTAAAAACACAGCATTGCATGCGCCCACCCTTGCTCTGTTTGCTTTACTTGATTTTAATATTTTTTTGCTACAAATAAATGCGCGCAAGCTTTAATATACCACACTATCGGAGGCATTTTTTCTTCCATCCCTGTCCCCATTCCACCCGTACGGAGGACCATGGAACCTGGAGCTATTTAACAGCTGGAGCAGTAGGAGTGATCCACAGTCGGGCACGCAAGATCATTCATTGTGGAGTCCTTACTATATGCTCATATATAGCACCCTACAGGTAAGGGTACTACATTACCTATCAGGATAGTCCACTAATTGTCTGAGGGAGGAAAATAGAGTTTCAGAAGTTCATCTTTTCAGACTCACCTGGCATAGAGACTGTCTATCACTTTGGATCTTCTTTATTTATTTATTTATTTATTTTTATTTATTTTTTATTTATTTTAATATATTTTTTTGAAGCTTCAGCACTTGCACTTTGCCATCTCTGTACACTTTTGAGCACACAGAGACTTATTTATTTATTCATTCTATCGTTTCATGTCCACATCCTTGTGTTTATTCTGGGTTTGTTTGTATCCCAGTTGATAATTTTTTCACTTATCACAGTGCAGTTATTGATTATATGTGTACACGTATTATTGGAATCATCCTCTGTTATGGTCACGATCACCTATTTGAAGCGCTTATCACTTGTTTATAGTTATTTGATTTTTGTGTTATGTGAACACTCTTAGATATAGCTGCATCAGATATATATGTATGATCACTGCTTTATTATCATCACTGTATACTCACAGTAGCGCATAGAATTTTTTCACTTTTTCGCCCACCAAGACTAACTGTGAGGGCTTACAGTGTTGTGGCAACACCAACACCTAAGGCTCAAATTTCTGCAGAGTATATACGGCAGGCCCCTACTTTCAAACATCCAACTTACAAACAACTCCTACTTGCAAACGGAAGGAGACAACAGGAAGTGAGAGGAAATCTACCCCTAGGAAGGGAACTTCACTTCTGTAAGAGGTGTCTCCTGTCCACTGATGCTTCATCACCAATCCTTGTTTCACAAAAAAAAAAAAAAAATTCAAAACATCATTTGTCATTGGGACAGAAAGTGAATTGCAATCTTCTGAACAGATGCACACAGACAGCAAAACAAATGTTTACAGGGGTGATAACCCTTCTCTATGTTTTCAGAAAAGCTTAAAAATAGATTTTATGGCTGGAGCTACACTTTAAAAAAATACCAGTTCAAAATTACAAACAGATTCTACTTAACAACAAACCTACAGTGCCTGTCTTGTTTGCACCGCCTGTATAATGCTGTTCAAAGTATATAGGGCCAAAGGGGCTTGTAATGACTTGGGGGGAGTGGGGGGAAACCCATGCTATATTTCTCAATGATTTTCATCCATATTGCAGGGATCAGACATTACATTAAAGCTGCAAGTAGTTTTAAATGACTTTTTTCTTATAGTAATCTCATTTTGTGCAGGGACAGTTCTAAACATGTGCTACCTCACAGGCATACTATAGACACCCAGCAGGTACGATATTTAAAGGAATTTTTCCATTTTTTTTTTCACTTTAAACATCATTAAAATCACTGCTCCAGAAAAAACGACCGTTTTTAAAACTTTTTTTTCCATTGATACATGTTCCCTGAAGCAAGACCCGGGTTCTCAAACCCGTTTTCCGACAATAACTTGCTCATTAGGCTTTAAAATTAGCACTTTTGAATTTGAGTCCCAAATGTTCACGCAAACGTTTGGTCCGTTCATAGGTTCTGGTAGGGAACCGAACAGGGGGGGTGTTCGGCTCATCCCTAATTAACATACTCCAGAACTCAATGTCTGAATTGACATATTGTCTTGCCCCTATATAACAAAGAGCAAGAGTATCTGGCAGCATATTTATCTCCCCGTCAGAGCTGCAATTGAAAAATAATTTTAACCTAATTAATTCTCCATTCTTGGGGTTAATAAATTCTTTAACTGTGGGTATGTAATTACACACCTTGCAAAGCCCATATTGATAAATCTCTAAGGGTTTTCCTGGTAGACAAGTTGGGGTAACACGTGGCACTGGCTTGTTCTCTTTTTTTTTTTTTTTAATTTCATTCTTTATTTTATTTTTTCTTATACACATTTAATCATTTAAAAAAAGTTCCAGGAACCGACATCATTCCTTATATGTGACTTAATCTCAATATAAAATGCAGATGATATAAAAGTCAAGTACACACATTAAATATCTTGTTTATGTAAAAGGAAGGAAAAAGCAACATCCAATAACAAGGAGAAAAAAGTAAAGGGGAAAAAAAAAAAAAAAGGAATAATAAAAAAAAATAAAAAGAAAAAAAAAGAGATAGAATGCTCAGATCACCTCCTTCGATCAGGGGAACTATTCTTATTCCTGTTCACGGTGTGGTTAATACCTAATATCTTCGCCCTTAAATTTATATGTCTGGACCCTCCCTCCCTTTTCCTCTCTCCCCTATTGAGGTTTCAAGGCCAGCCCCAGTTTTCCTGAATTGACGCCTATATGTCTTTATTTTTGGGTGTTATTTTTATTTCTGCCTCATCCCAGTTGTATTTCTTACCCACTAGAGGGGCAGGTCCTTCTCTTCCAGCCAAGGTCTCCACATCTCCTCAAACTCCCTAAGATTACCTCTTTTAGTATAAACTGCTCTCTCTTTACATATCGTATCATTTACTGCTCCAATCCATTCTCTTATTGTTGGAGGTGTTATCGCCTGCCATCTTGACATTATTAATTTCCTGGCTTGGAACAGGCATCTCAGTAATACAACTGTGGTGGTTTTCTTCTCCCTCCGTTCCCTTCTATATCCCAGTACACATAGTGTGGCTTCCGCCTCCAGAGGTACACCAAATGTCTCCCCTATGACATTTATCACCCCTTCCCAATAGCGAAACAACTTTGGGCATCGCCACACCTTGTGTACTAGGTCTCCAGTACTTAAATCCTGAAATTTCCTATATTTATCCTCTTTATACAGTTGTTTCAACCTTTTAATACCATTTATTTCCCATGCTCTGACCTTTCCTATCTGAAGGATTTCCTTCAATTTATTGTTATTCCACAATGGGGAGAATTCAGAGAACCCGCTATAGCCCATCAGCTTTTTAACCGATTTCCATATTTTGGTTATCATCTTTATTGTTGGGTTTCTATGGTTAAAGGAATCAGCCTCTAGTGCTTCGAAAATAGTGTCATGAGAAACCCCATTCATCATTATCATCCCGTTGGGGGTACCTCCTCCTCGGATATTACCCCCCCAATTTGTTGCAGTTGTGCAGAAAAATAATAAATCTCGGGTTGGGGTACTGCAAGTCCTCCCTCTCCCACCGGGAGTTGCAGTGTGCGAAGACGTATCCTGGCCTGTCCCCCTTTCCAAATTAGCTCCCTAAAGAGGGATTCGATTTTATTGAACCATTTTTTACAAATCCATACTGGGGAATTGTGCATTACATATAAGAGTTGTGGTTGCCAAATCATTTTGATTAAACTACATCTACCCGCCACTGACAAATGGAGACGTTTCCAAATGTAGATTTTTTGTTTGAACTTAGCAAGTAGGGGGATGAGATTCTTATTAATGTATTGATTGGGATTTTTCGTCACCAATACCCCCAGATATCTCATTTTATCCACCACTGTTAACTGTGGCAATCCTCGTATCGCCGTTTCTCCAAGTGGGTCTACCGGCAGTAACTCGGATTTCCCCCAGTTTATTTCTAGTCCCGAAAAACTCCCGAACTCCTCCACCAGGCTCATTGCTTTTGACAGAGATTGTTCCGTATCTCCCAGGAAGAGCAGGATGTCATCGGCATAAAGCGCGATTTTTTCTTCTCCCGTCATTTTCTGGAATCCGGATATCTCGATGTTTGACCGAATAGCAATTGCCAAAGGTTCCATCGCTAGGGCGAAGAGCAGGGGTGACAAGGGACACCCCTGTCTCGTCCCCCTCTCGAGGACAATTTTTTTTGAGAATTCATTATTTATTTTTAACTTAGCACTAGGGTTGTCATAGAGCATTTTTATCCACCCCGAAAATTTTCGGGCCAAACCCAAATTTATCCAGCACTCTCCATATATACCCCCATTCTACGCTATCAAAGGCTTTGGTCACATCCAGTGACAGTATGGCCCTTGCTCCCTCATTCTGTGTTGGGGTTTGTAAGTTTAGAAATGTCCTCCTGATGTTCATGCTAGTAGATCTATTGGCTATAAATCCCGTCTGGTCTGGGTGGATTATTTTTTAAATAACCCTATTAAGCCTTGTTGCCAGGATCTTTGCTATAATTTTAGCGTCAGAGCACAAAAGGGATATAGGTCTATATGCCCCGGGGTCCAGGGGATCTTTCCCATCTTTTGGTATAATTATAACAGTTGCTTCCAGCATTGAGACAGGGAGTTTACCTTCTATAGCTGCTCCATTTAATGTTTTTAAAAGCTCAGGTAGCAATATATCTCCATAATATTTGTATATTTCCACTGGGAGCCCATCTGGTCCTGGCGACTTTTGGTTTGCCATACCTGCTACTGCCAATTGTATCTCCCCAAGTGTTATTGGGGTTTCTAGTTCTTCCCTTTCTAATTGTGTTATAAGCGGAATTTCTAGTCTCTCCAGGAAGTCCTCCATTTCTTTCTCCATTCCCCCCTTTTGTGTAGTGTATAGTTTTTGATAGAATGCCCAGAAAGTCTGCACTATCTCTGAGGTGTCTGAGGTTATTGCGCCAGTTATTAACCTGATGGACTGAACGCCGGAGGGAGAAGAGTTAGACTTTACCACCTGCGCCAACATCCTTCCAACCCCTTCACCGTCTGCAAATGAAGATTGTCGCAGGAAAAGTCGTCTAGTCTCTACTTCCCCTGTAATTACCGACTTATATGCTTGTTGTTTTTCAAGCCATATTTTCCTCCCCTTCGGCGTTGGGTCCCCCACATAGTTACTTTCTGCCTCTAAAACCTCTCTACGGGATTTCTCCTCCACCTCTCTTGCTTTTTTATTAAATTTTGCTATCTGCTGGATCAGGACACCTCGAAGGTACGCCTTCAGGGTGTCCCATAGTATCCCAGTGCCCGTGGTACCTTCATTAATATCTACAAATTCCTTCAATTTAGGCAGAACTTCTTCCGACTTCTTTATTAACTCACACCAATGTGCATTGATTTTCCAATCCCTCTGAGTTTTTTGTCCGCCTTGATTTAAGGTTAAAACCATAGGAGAGTGGTCAGACACTCCTCTTGGCAGATATATTACTTTTCCCACAGTCTGAAATGCTAACTGATTACCCAGGGCCATATCAATCCTGGAGAGTGTAGAGTGCGTACTTGAGTAACAAGAGTATTGTTGAATCCCCGGGTTCCTCACTCTCCACAAATCTATCAACCCCACTTCTTCCATAAATTGACCCAGGCGGCTAATCTTCAAGGGGTCTGGGGCCAATGGTGCAGGAAATCTATCGACCCCTTGGTCCAAGACCTCATTGAAATCTCCTACCACCAACACCGGTATCTCATCCTTTCCCAATATAAATTTGTTTAATCTGAGCATAATATCAATCTTAAAGGGTGGGGGAACATACACATTCGCTATTATATACATTTTATTATTTATTATACAGTGTAAGAAAATAAATCGACCATACTCGTCTATGCTGACCTGTCTGCAGGAAAATCCAACCCCAGCTCTCACAAAAATACTCACTCCTCTAGAATATGTGGAGTGCACTGAATGGTACTGGGTAGGGTATTTTTTACTCTGTAATAAATAACTTGTATTTTTCATTAAATGGGTTTCCTGCAGACAGATCAGCCCTATCCCATGTTTTTCCATCGTGGCAAAGACTGCCGCCCTTTCAGCTGCAGTTCCCAGGCCCCTAACGTTCCATGAGCTTAATTTTAACATTTTACTTTGCATACAGTAGCCAAGGATATACCATAAAGGGTCGGGGATACCAATCCCAAATCATAATTTATATAACTATTCTTTACCCAAAATTTTTTTTTTCTTTTGTGTGTGTGAGTAGTCTTTACTAATTTACCGTGTCTATTAGAACTTGTGATCCAACATCCCCAAAAAATATATGTGCTATTTAGTATTATTCCCGTATAAGTTTTCAAACTTTATTTTCCCATATAGAATTTGTACCCCTAGTGCATTACTTTGCCATTTTCCCCTTTTCACATTCCTTTGTGCATTATCGCTACTTTCTATACTCTTCTTTAGTTCGTGTTTTACATAAATTTTGCTTATTACAGTGAGCATTCTTTCCCTGTGTGTCGTGTGCTTATCTTCCCTTCCCCTCCCACCCTCCCTCCCACCCCCTCCCCTCCCTCCCTCCACCCTCCCTCTGCACCTACCCAGGTGTTCCCCTAGGGGGCTTCCTATGGCCGTTACCCACATCATCCTAACCTCTCTTAACACACCCTCATTCATTCCCCCCCCTCCCCACTCCCCATCCCTCCCCCCCATCTCCATTCACGTCTCTCCCTTCTCTGTTCAACTCTTGACCAATTCCTCTCATTCATTTAAATGTGCACCCTTCCCCCCCCCCCCCCCCCCCCCCTATCTTTACAGATTGCAAGTTAATCCCCTTACTCCTGACTCCCCTCTCCTTCCTTTAGTTGCGATTCCATCCATAATGCTGCATCTTCAGGTTTATCAAAAAATAATGTCTTTCCCAGCGCAACCACCCGTAGCCGCGCTGGGTATAGTAAAGCATATGAAAATTTAGCTTTCTGCATTTTCCGTTTGATCTCTAGAAAACCCGCCCTCCTTTTCTGTAACTGGGGGGAAAAATCAGGATAAAATGAGACTTTAGAGCCTTCAAAAAAAACCTCTCCCATTTCTCTACTCTTTCTCAATAAGGCCTCTTTATCACGGTAATTTAAAAATTTTAGTAGCATTGATCTTGGGCGCCCTCCGGTGGGGGGGGGGCTTAAAGGGGACTCTATGCGCTCTTTCTATTGTAAATATTTGTGAGAAGCTTTCTTTACCAAATAATTTTACAAACCAGTTTTCCAAAAATTCTATTGGTCTAGCCCCCTCACACCTCTCCGGTAGCCCCACCAGCCTGACATTATCCCTCCAGAGTCTATTTTCTATTTCGTCCATTTTGTCTTCTAATATATCCACTTGGGACCTCATGTGCTTAACATCTTGTTTGAGGGGGTGCATTTCGTCCTCCATTTGTGAGATCCTCCCCTCCGCCTCTGATATCCTTTCGTTAGTTTTCCGCAGTTCCTGTCTTACTGAGACCAGTTCCTCCTTAACGCCTTTCATTTGATCGCACAGTTCTCCTAGTGCCTTTTTGCATTCATTCACCACTAAGAATACATCTTTAATTGTGGGAGCATCTTCTGGCCTGGGGATTACTTTTGGGTCCATGACTGTGGTAGCTGTATTCTTGTTAACAGAAGTTTTACTTGCTGCCACTGCCGCTGATTGGCCTTGACTTCGTCTATCTGTGTTTATTTTGGCAGAGGCCTGGGGAATTGAGCCATTTTTATTTGGGGTTTGCTCTGTTGAAAGGCCAAATTTTTCTAATTTGGCTGCTGCTGCAGCGGCTTCCCCCACCTTGTCTTTTGCTGACCTCAATGCTTGCGGCCCTGACATTATAAGGACAAACAACTTCTGTTTAGAGGTAAAAAATGAGTTAACCACTAATGCTCAATTTGTTCTGATAAGCAATATCTAAACACATTGAAACCAGTGATAAATAATAAATCGATACCCCTGCTTCACAAGTGTAAAGTGGAGAAGTCCCAGTTATCCTCGACGCAATGTGCAATATGCATACTCTCACTTCACTTTACTTCATTGTGCACTTTAATTCATTTAGGCCTATAGCCAGTCCATACCTCAATGCACAGCACAGCGCAGTATAGTCACCATTAATTCGTTTGAAACCAGTGTGTCCTCTTTATCCTTTATAATCAAGGCAGGCCAAAACTGCCTGAAACGAGCAGAAAGGGAAAAAAAAAAAGGAGGTTTTTTCTCTGTCCTCTATTAAGGCTCTACTGAGGCTCTGTCTCAGGATCAGAATCAGAAGCTCACCATCTCATGTGGAGCCCATAATTAGCGGGGGGCAGATTAAATAGTGCCGTATTTAAATGCTAGCAAATGTTAGGCAACAAATCTGAAAGCAGGATATCACCCTGGTTGTACATCAGGAACCATAGGTGGTAAAAATCAATAAACCCTGCTTCACGAGTGTAAAATGCAGAAGTCTCAGTTGTCCTCGATGCAGTGTGCAATGTACATACTCTCACTTCACTTTACTTCACTGGACAGTTAAATTCATTAGGCATATAGTCAGTCCATGTCTCAATGTACAGCGCAGCCCAGCACATTACAGCACTATTAATTCATTTGGCCTATGATCAGTCCAAACAGCATACCATAGTTCAGCTCAGTTCAAGGCACAATGTATCCTATCGCCACTGTTATACGAGATTTTACTCACTTTTGTGCAGCTTTATGAGGCATAGTGGTGAGGTTTTTCCCCAGCTTCTCCTCCTTTAGACAGAGCTGCAAGGCTTTAGTACATTGATGCAGAGGGTGATTAAATCCTCCTTGTTAATCCGGTTCAGCGTAGGAGAGTGGGGGGGAACCCCCTGGCTATGTCCCGTGCTTCCCAGAGCCTCCTATGGCCAGAGAACGCCGATCCACGCCGGGACTGACAAGGCCGATCACGTGGGCTGGTCAGCTGACCGCCGTCCTCCAATCACGCGCTCCGCTCGCCTGCTGCAGCTAAGCCTCCACCCCCGGGTCTCCTCCGCTCTCTCCCCGGCTCCAGAAGCTCCCCGGTCGGGACGGACGGGGTGGACAGGCAAGCAAGAGCCCCCACAGGACACAAAACGCTCCCGATCAGAAAGCAGGTAACCGCCTCTTGTTGGTAATGGTAAGGTGTTATAACAAGGATGAGATCAGCAGGCACGGGGAGCACGGGGAGCAGACTCCAGCGATTTTAAACAGCTTAGGCAGCACTCCCAGCATGACCTAATGGGGGGGGAGATCCGTGGGAGGTCCGGCACACACCTCTCTGCTTCTCACATCTCTGCCTCACTCACTCTCCACGCTCCTACATCCGGCCACACCCTCCCCATAACAACACCTGGCTTGTTCTCTAAATGACTATGCACATGAGGATCTCTGAGGTTTCTTCCCCTCCTATAAATAATTATAGGATTTTTAGAGAGTACCTCAGACATATCTTTGTCATCATGTAACAAATTCTAGTACCTCTTGATGATATAAAAAATCTGGCCAGATTGGTTGGAATACATGCCTGTGATCTACATCCCTGCTTGAGTGTAATTTCTCATTTGCTTGGGGCCTAGTAGTGAGTCTCTTTAAATGTTCCTTACCTTCTTATAAGAATTCTTAAGATCCTGTGCATTACAGCCTCTCTTCTTAAATTGTTTAACTAAATGTAGACTCAGTTTGAAAACAATTCCTTGTTGCTCGCATAAATTGTCCTGTCAAAATGCCCCTCTTTAATGATGTCGGGTGGTGGCTCTCCTAGTGCAGAAAACTATGGGTAGAGGTCGGCTTGCGCTATATGGTTATGCTGATAATACATCTTTATCTCTCACAATTTTGAGGGCCAAGAAATTGATACATTCATGTTGGATCTAACTAGTGAAGAACATGCCTCTGGGGACTCCCAGAAGTAGGTATTTTTGGTGGTCTTCAAAGCGTAGCATAATGGAGGGAAAATAGATAATTGGGCACAATTTGGACATTTTCACTTACGTGTAGGGGTGTACTCACTTGTGTTGCCAGCGGTTTAGACATTAATGGCTGTGTGTTGAGTTATTTTGAGGGGGCAGCAAATTTACACTGTTATACAATCTGTACACTCACTACTTTACATTGTAACAACGTGTAATTTCTTCACTGTTGTCACATGAAAAGATATAATTACATAGTTAACAAAATGTGAGGGGTATACTCAATTTTGTGAGATACTGTATATTTTATTTTACTCTGAGGCATATATGGATACAGGGCCAGATTCACATACATTTCTGCTACGCAGCGGCGGCGTAACTTAATCCATTTACGTTACACCGCCACAAGTTTGCAGCGTAAGTGCCTGATTCACAAAGCACTTACCTGTAAACTTGCGGCGGTGTAACGTAAATGCGCTCGGCGCAAGCCCGCTCAATTCAAATGGGGCGGGCACCATTTAAATTAGGCGCGTTCCCGCGCCGAGCGTACTGCGCATGCTCCGTCGGGTAAATTACCCGACGTGCATTGCGCTAAATGACGTCGCAAGGACGTCATTGGTTTTGGCGTTAATGTAAATGCCGTCCAGCGCCATTCACGGACGACTTACGTGAAC
Organism: Rana temporaria; assembly: GCF_905171775.1. Taxonomy (NCBI): domain Eukaryota; kingdom Metazoa; phylum Chordata; class Amphibia; order Anura; family Ranidae; genus Rana; species Rana temporaria. The sequence continues at coordinate 481,559,085 of NC_053489.1, forward strand.
GACGTGATGTTTTAAATTTTGACGCGGGAACGACAGCCATACTTAACATGGCTTAGAACACCTAGGGCTCAGCCCTAATTTTACGATGCGTATCTCGACGGAAACAACGTAAAGTTAGAGCGACGGGTAACGTGGACGTTCGGGGATCGCCGTAACTAGTCATTTGCATATTCTACGCCGACCGCAATGGCCTTGCCACCTAGCGGCCGGCATAGAATTGCATCCTAAGATCCGACAGTGTAAGTCAATTACACCTGTCGGATCTTAGGGCTAGCTATGCGTAACTGATTCTATGAATCAGCCGCATAGTTAGGACGGGCGGATCACAGAGATACGACGGCGTATCAGGAGATACGCCGTCGTATCTCTTTTGTGAATCTGGCCCACAGATCCTTAGTCTTCTGATCCCCTGTATGTTTTACCTAGACCCTCCTCTGCAGAATACTTTGCTGTTTAACCTCTCCCTATAAGTACAAGCTACAGAAAAACCTTCTAGTGGGAGTGTAAAGGGCATAGACTCCAGAAAGATAAAGTTATATTTGTAAAAAAAGGTCAATATTTTATTTGTAAATATTAAAACAGGAAGTTCAGACAATACAATCAATGCGGTTACAGTGATGATACACAATAATTGCAAAGCGGATAACCAGTGTTGGGTACTACTCTGTTTATGTGTGGTCCACCGACAGCGCACTGTGTTTATCTGCTTTGTATTGTTTTCGTTTTGCACTTGAACTTTTAATATTTACAAATAAAATATTGACCTTTTTTACAAATATAACTGTATCTTTCTGGAGTCTATGCCCTTAAAAATCCCACTAGAAGGGTTTTCTGTCAAATCTCCCTATAAGTACAAACACACACAGTCTTCAATATACATTTAAAAAAAAAAAGCTTTTAAAGGTTATATTTTACTCTAGTGGCCATAAGTATGTGTCTTGATGCATCCTTGTTTTGTTTGAAAAGTAAATCTCATTTACATTGGAGGAAGTGTGTGCCTTGTTAGCTATACAAAATTATGTCTTGTCATTTCAGTTGGTTGCAGAGACCTGCTGAGTATCTTTTTAAGTGGTTAGCGTATATTAAGTGGTTTGAAGTATTTGCCGGATTGGAGGAAGTGTTTTTTCATATAGTGAAGGCTTTTGTTAGTTATTTATGAGGGTTTTGTGTTCATTGTGACCTGAGCCTGGGTCGATTTGTGATTGGAAATAGCTGGCTTCCTAGAAGGAGAGATAGACTTTGATTCACTCTCCCTGGAGGCCAATCAAGTATTTTCCAATGAAATGTCTGTGACATCTAAAGAAATTACAATTCAGGAGTCATTCAGACACATGTTGAGGATCTAATAAAAGCATACAAGAAGTTGGTGGGAGGCTGCTTGCCTAGAAATGTACATAAGAAAAAAAAAAAACTCTTTGGGAACTAAGGATAATGCTTAAACTACATTCCCATACAGATAACATTGAATTTATGTTAGGCTAGGATCAACTCCAAACTAAAAATAGAATGATGCAGTATGTCTTGGACATTTAAAAAATTCAGTTTAAGGAGTTGAACAAACAATTGAAAGACAAACAAAATAATATCCTGAAATTTAGAGATCATCCTGTTTTAAATAAATGACGTAGTTACATAGTAGGTGAGGTCCATCAAGTCAAACCGATTATATGTCAGTATTACATTGTATATCCCTGTATGTTGTGGTCGTTCAAGTGCTTATCTAATAGTTTTTTTTAAACTATGCTGCCTGATGAGACCACAGCGCTCTTACAGTAAAGAACCCTCTACGTAGTTTAAGGTTAAACCTCTTTACTTCTCATTTTAATGATTGGTCACGTGTCTTGTTAAACTCCCTTCAGTGAAAAAGTTTTATCCCTATTGTGGGGCCACCATTAGGGTTGAGCCGAACACCCCCCGGTTTGATTCGCATCCAAACTTTCGAACACCATTAAAGTCTATGGGACTCGAATGGGAGAAATCAAAAGTGCAAACTTTAAAGGCTAATATGCAAGTTATTGTCCTAAAATGGGTTTGGGGACCCGGGTCCTGCCCCAGGGCACATGTATCAATGCAAAAACAGTTTTAAAAACTGGATTTTTTTCAAGAGCAGTGGTTTTAATGATGCTTAAAGTGAAAAAATAAAAGTGATATATTCCTTTAAATATCGTGCCTGGGGGATGTCTATAGTATGCCTGTATGCGTGTTTCCCATGTTTAGAACTTTCCCTGCACAAAATGACATTTCTAAAGGAATAAAAGTAATTTAAAACTGCTTGCGGCTATAATGTAATGTCGGGTCCCGGCAATATGGATGAAAATCATTGAGAAAAGCGGCATGGGTACCCCCTCAGCCCATTACCAGACCCTTTGGGTCTTGTATGGATATTAAGGGGAACCCCACACCCAAATTTAAAAAATAAAATGTGTGGGGCCCCCAGGCCCTATATACTGTGAACAGCAGTATACAGGCGGTGCAAACAAGACAGGGACTGTAGGTTTGTTCTTAAGTAGAATCTGTTCACTGTAAGCCCTCACAGTTACTCTCGGTGGGCGCTGGAACCGCCTTGCTGTGAAATATTAGATCAAGAATTGTAATTACATGCCCCTGTTGAACAGGATCAGAAAAATTGGGCCTTTGGTGATGGTGTGGTGGTGTTGCCAAAACACTGTAAACTCTCACAGATACTCTAGTTGGAGTACAGGAACTAGCCCTGCTGGTTAATATTACAACATAAATTGTAATTACACACCCCTGCAGAAAAATTATGCCTTAGGCACTGGTGCTGGTGCCACAACACTCCAACACCTCACAGATACTCTAGTTGGAGTGCAGGAATGAGCCCTGCTGCAAAGTATTACAGAAAAAAAGGAATTGCACGCCCCTATTAGGCTTCATTCACACTAATGCGTTTTTTAATGCATTTTGCATTTTGCAGAAATGCTGGGAAATGTTTTAACATTATTTATGTAACATAAATGTATGTAATATTGGAAGGTTGATTTTCGCACATTATTACTTTATTACTATAGCACATATGGTGATATCAGTACACTTTTAAATAGATGCAGCTTTAATCATTTATTTATCTTTTTAATATTTTTGGTTCATTATCAGCACTTTAGTACCCATTTTTCACACATTTAAGTATTACCCCAATGTATATTTTTCTTCCACTGGGGCATATAGGGATACAGATCCTTAGTCTTCTGATCCCCTGTATGTTTTAATTAGACTCTCCTCTGCAGTATACTCTTCTGTGGTACTGCAGTTTGTTTGTTTTTTGGTCAGCTGGAACAATACTGGTTTACTACAATGATTTCCAAAGAGTATGGAGTCATTTTAATAGCCTCTCCCTATACGTAAACAACACACACAGGGGCAGATTCACAAAGATCTGCACCCGCGCAGCGTATCTGAGATACGCTACGCTGCTGTAACTTACTTGGCAAATCTTTGAATCCAGAAAGAATTTGAGCCGTAAGTTACGGCGGCGTAGTGTATCTCTCACGGCGTAAGGGGGCGGAATTCAAATGCGGCGAGTAGGGGGCGTGTTTCATTTTAATGAAGCACGTCCCCGCGCCGAACGAACTGCGCATGCCCTGTCCGTCAAAACTCCCAGGGTGCATTGCTCCAAATTACGTCGCAAGAACGTCATTGGTTTTGACGTGAACGTAAATGGCGTCCAGCCCCATTCACGGACGACTTACGCAAACAAAATAACATTTTTCAAATTCGAAGCGGGAACGACGGCCATACTTAAAGGAACACTAAAGGTTCGTTTTTTATTAGATCAATTGATTGCTGTAAGCTAGAGCATTTAAATATGACTTACCTTGTTTTTCCTTTTGACCTCCAAAATACAGTAATCCAGGTTTGAAAATGCCATTTCTTGTCTCTCCTCTTCTTGCTTTCCACCAGCACCTGAGCCATTTTGCATGGTGGAAAGCAGAATGTGCTCACCCCCTCCCTAGGACTACAGCCCTGTGTGAAGATGCTCTCTTATCCCCCACAGGCATGGAGGCTAAGCCTAATGGGAACTGTAGTTCCCATTAGGCCGTGATGTAGCAAGAATGAATGCGCACCGCAAACCAGGAAGTCAGTGAGAATAACGATTCAAGAGTGCTGGAGGTGAATAAAACGGCTCGATTTCAACAGGTATCAAACTAGTTATAATGCAAAACATTACTTTTTACTTTATCAGCTACTGTCAGACTTTAATTTAAGAGGAAAATATTTTTGTCTTTACAACCCCTTTAACATTGCGTACGCCACCAGATAGCAGCTTTAACTATACGCCGAAAAAAGCCGAACGGAAACGACGTAAAAGAATGCGACGGCCGCTCGTACGTTCGTGGATTGTCGGAAATAGCTAATTTGCATACTCGACGCGGATTACGACGGGAACGCCACCCAGCGGACGCCGAAGAATTGCATCTAAGATCCGAAGGCGTACGAAGACGTACGCCTGTCGGATCTAACCCAGATGCCGTTGTATCTTGTTTTGAGGATTCAAAACAAAGATACGACGCGGGAAATTTGAAAGTACGGCGCCGGCGTAATTTCTTTGTGGATCTGCCCCACAGTCTTCATAATACATTTTAAGAAAATCCCAATAAAGGTTATACTCTAGTGGCCAAATGTGCATGGGTTGATGCATAGTTATTTTTGTCAAATTAAACTTACCAAAATGTTAAGGATATAAAAAAAAAAACCTACATACTGTATCAATGAGTAACATATCAATGGGTAGGCTAACAACTCTGCAAATTTGGTTGGAATGGGAAGACAAGACATTAATTTAATTAAAATACCATTCTAGTGAGTCCAAAGAAGGAAAAGTTTCTACACCTTTTTATTGTATGGGCTGGGGCCTGCATATATATGTCTGTCTTTGTAGGAGAAAATTATTCAATTTTAAATCCACAGAGATAAAGCATCAGACTTTATTACAGACCAACAAAAAAACTTCTGTAACTTCCAAAGACCAGGTGTAGAACACCAGACAAATATAGAGTATTCTTAGTGCACCTTTTATACAAATCTTTTCACAACACAAATGTTCTTCAAACACGGATAATTCCCAGTGATGTGGGTTATCGCAAGCTCTGATGACATTCAAATAACAGATAGCTTCCACACACAAATGTCATATTATAAAAGTTCAACAGTGTTTAAGCAAGAATGATATCTCAGTAAATAGGGATATAGAGCATGCAGCTTGTAGATTTTGCATATGTAAATTTATTATATATCAACAGGAAATCCTGTCAAAGTTTACTTGCTTCCAGGCTAGTTCTAATGAAACTTAAAATAGAATTCAGTGCACACAACCCCCTGGATTGCCCTAATGCACTTAAATGCTATAGACCAAGACATTCCACTCTGTGTAGTTATTTTGCAATCGGTACATTGATTCCTGAAAAAAGCATATGCTGTATGTGCTTAGTGGCAGAGCCCCTTCATGATTTTTCTCTGTACAACAATTTGAAAATGTGCAAAAGTGTCATATACATGAGACTCTTTCCAGATAAACCTGGAAAAGCCTTAAACAGGACCTGCATTGGCACACACGCTGAGATTTCAAGCATCTGGTTAGCATACCTATGCCCCTACCATAGTGATCGCTCGCTGATCACAAGCAGGTTTATATGGACATTTGGAACTCACAATATGATGAATTATTTACTCAGTAATTGCACATTGCCAGCTTTATATGTTTACCTGGCAACAGACTCAGTGCATATGACAACTTTGCATATTATTTATTTTGGTCAATACCATTCAAGTGCATTAGGGCAATCCAGGGGGTTGATTACATTGTATTCCATTTATTCCATGTTAAGGTAAATAAGAATTATTTTGGACGCATATAAATGCTAATTTTCTAACATGATTTCATGCTGATATAACCCATTTACACATTTGCACGTTCTGCAACCTGCATTCCATATTCCAGCTTACTGAAATAACATTCTCATTTTAACACCGTTGAACCTTTATAATAACATGAAAGCCATCTGTGGATTCAATGTCATCTGAGTTTGTGAAAACCCAGATCACTGAGAATTGTCTGTGTTTACAGAGTATTTGCATTGCGCAAAACTTTGCAGTAGGAATACATCTAATTGCTACAACTTGGGCTTTGAAAGTTGCTATTTACCTGCAGTATGTTGAATCATATCAGCAAAAGTTTTTTGAGTTTCATTAGAGTCTAATGCCGCGTACACACGATTTTTCAGCATGTAAAAAGCGACGTTTTGAAAAAATGTCATTTAAAACGATCATGTGTGGGCTTCACATAATTTTTCGGGTTCTGAAAAACTACAAAAAAAAATTCTAACATGCTGCATTTTTTTAACGATGTTTTAAACAATGTCCTTTTTTGGGTTGTAAAAAATGATCGTGTGTGGGCTTAAACGACGTGAAAAACCTGCGCATGCTCAGAAGCAAGTTATGAGACGTGAGCACTCGTTCTGGTAAAATTACCGTTCGTAATGGAGTAAGCACATTCATCACGCTGTAACAGACAGAAAAGCGCCACCCACTGCTGGGCACTTAAAGAGGACGTACAGGTACGCGTTTGTGCCCAGCCGTGCCATTCTGCCGATGTATATCTGCAGGAGGCGGTCCTTAAGTGGTTAAAAGGACCAGATCAGGTCTATTTATAAGGTAGGGGGTATGTCCATGTGCTGAAATGTCTCAATTGGCTGTCCTGCACCACCTGATGGATGTGTCATAGGTCAAAGTTCTTACCCATGTAACATTACGGACCGCTTGCGAACATCGCCAGATGTCTGCCGGTTTGGCGGACCGCGAACACGCAAAGTTCACCGCAAAACTACTGCCGGGCGAACCGGCAGGCCATCTCTAATAATAAAGTCTTTCCTTAATATATTATCAAAGGATTTAAACTGCCCTTCACATAACATAAAACACATTATACGTTTAACCACTTAAGGACCGCCTCCTGCACATATACATCGGCAGAATGGCACGGCTGGGCACATGTACGCACAGGTACATCCTGTACTAGTACCCAGCCATTGGACGCGGGCGCGCGCCCGCGACTTGGTCCGAAGCTCCGTGACCGGGACCGCGGGACCAGCGGACCCGATCGCCACTGGAGACCCGCGATCGGTCCCCGGAGCTGAAGAACGGCATGCGCCGTCCGTGAATGTTTCCAAGTGCGCATGCTCCAAATTACGCCGCAAACTGTCAATGCTTTAGGCGTGAACGTAACTTACGTACAGCCCTATTCGCAAACGACGTAAAATACTACGCTGTTCGTTCGTTTCCGGCGTCCATACCTAACATGACTTACCCCTGCTTTATGAGGGGTAACTTTACGCCGGAAAAAGCCTTACGTAAACTACGTAAAAAAATGCGCCGGGCGGACGTACGTTTCTGAAACGGCGTATCTACCTAATTTGCATATTCAACGCGGAAATCTACGGAAGCGCCACCTAGCAGCCAGCGTAAATATGCAGCCTAAGATACGACAGGGTAAGAGACTTACGCCGGCCGTATCTTAGTAAAATTCTGGCGTATCTTGCTTTCTGAATACAGAAAGAAGATACGCCAGCGCTTCGTAGAACTTACGCGGCGTATCAATAGATACGCCGACGTAAAGGCTATCTGAATCCGGGCCAGGGTCTGTAGGTTTGTTCTTAAGTTGAATCTGCTTGTAAGTCGGAACAGGTCCATTTTTAAAGTGTATCTCCAGCCAAAAAAAAACTGTTGTTAAAGGGTCACTAAAGGAAATTATTTTTTTAGCTAAATAGCTTCCTTTACCTTACTGCAGTTCTGGTTTCATGTCCTCATTGTTCATTTTTGCTTTGATGTTGCTGTAATTCCTCTCTGTTCTGGACACTTCCTGGTTGTCTGTTTCCTGATAACCACAGTACTGGGAGATTTCTCACTGTGGTCACTAATCAAGGAGGTGTGATTACTGTGTGTCTAAAACTCCTCAGCACCAATCCAGTTTCATTTACAATCCATCACTGCCCTCTATTGGCTCTCTGGCTCTGTACATCAGAGAACCAGGAAACAACGGCAAAAACGAAACTAAACTGCAGGCACATTATATGATTGTTTTTTATCTATTTTTAATCATTTTTAAAAGGAATCAGTAAACTATTATGTCTCTATACCCTGTAAACAGTCATTTCAGCTAAAGAATTGTTTTCCTTTAGTGACAGAAGATGACAATTGGGATCTTGAAAATGTTGGGTTGTTTTGGAAACAAGAATTGTTGATAAAGCATCAGTGGAGGTACCTTTTTCCTATAATAACTCTTACAGGAGTGAATTTCCCTTCCAAGGGGTAGATTTCCTCTCAATTCCGGTTGTCTCCATCCATTTGTAAGTAGTAGTGGTTTGTAAGTCAGATTTTTGTAACTAGGGGACCGCCTGTAGCAAGATTCTGAAGCAAACTGCACGGCTATTGTAAAATAATTTATCTTGTTAACCTTTAAATTGACAGATATATACAGATGTTAGAATCTCTCCTGGCTTGAATGCTAAGCATTGCTTCTGTGGCAATTTACGAAAACATGCTTCTCCAAAAAGGAAAAACAAATGAGTAATTCCATTTTGGATTGAAGGTCTGTAAGCATTGATGGCCATATTTAAATCAGAACACTTAACAATGGACAGTACTGTTTTTTGCCTTTATCAGCAAGTAAATTTTATTATCGTATATATATATATATATATATATATATATATATATATATATATATATATATACATATATATATATATAAAATGCTGTAAATAAAAAATGATAATGTTTTTATCTAGTTGCTCATGGATTGTGCCCTGGTCAAAAATGGTCTGAAATGTAAAAACTCAGGCCCATTTACTTTGTTTCCCATTAAAAAAAATTATATACAGAGCTAGAAAATTACAATTCACTATAGAGTTTTACAAATTGAATTGTTTTGGTCATTAAATAATTCATTAGCAGAATGGGTTTTATGAAGTTTTCTTTTCTCTAAAGTGCCCAAAACCAAAAAGAAAGAAAGATTTCAACACAATACAAATAATTTTGGTGCCCTTGTTTGACATCTTGATGACATGGTAATTTTTTCTACATTTCATAATGTTTTGCATTGCTGTAGAACAGTGCGTACTGCACAGTGTTGCCAAATGTTAGTGAAATTTTCCTCAGTGCCTGACCTTCCCTATTAGCCTTGGGTTGTAATATTTTCTAAAATCAGAACATTTTATCTTTTAAATGTGATACATTATCACATAACTTTTTCCCTGAAATTATTTTTATGATTGCTATTATTGTTTTCCCAACTGTATACTGCAAATCAGTAAAATATGGTGTACACAGAAATGCCAACACGCCTGTATTTGTCATCTTATACAGTGCTTGTTAGAATGGTAAAGCCAAGGAAGTTTTCTTTACTAACTAAAATGTAAATGAGCATAAGACTCCTGAGATGTAAGCAAAGCATCTGATGTTCAGAAGGATTAATGTCTTCCAAGACTGGTTGTGCTTCAAACCAGCTGCTCTTACATTATAACATCAAAGGAGAGATCTGAATTCTGTGGATATTCCCTGTCATTCACGTGCTTTGCACCTCATTTTTTTTTAGCATGGACAAGGAAAGGCAGACCATATTAAATCTTAAGAAATAACCTAAAGTTGCAACTTTGAAATAAAAGTACTGTTGCTTTCCATGACATTCTTGTCAGCTTCCAATAATGAACAGAGAATTTTTTTACAAATGCCAAGCTACAGTCTTGAAATATCTTAAAATGTGGGCTGATAGAAGACCGAGATATAGTTACGCTTTACAATACAGAAATCAGCCCAAGGGTGGTTTAGGCCTTCCCAATCTGTGCAAATATTTCCTGGCTGCCAGACTCCCCCAGATTTCCCAATGGTTTTCTTCTGACAATAATATCCCTTGGAAAAACTTTGAGACCTCATCTATATGCCCACTACACCTGCAGGGTATACTTTGGTCCAAATATGTTCTCTATCACGACCTCATTAGGCGCAACATCATAGTGGCCCACGCATTTAAGCTTTGGCAAAACATCAGAGACATTTTCTCACTAGCATCAGATGTCTCCCCACTTACCTCTTTTTTAGGCAACCCCAGACTCCCCCTAGCATACAAGGACAGACACTCATTTTCCATCTGGGTTGAACAGGGACTCACCTCCTTGGGTTCGCTGCAATCCAGATGGAACTTTAAACCCTTTGACTCCCTTCAAAGAGACTTTAACTTTCCCCCCTCGGAGATTGAGAGATACCAACTGATCAAATCATTTTTCCAAACACATTTTTCACTCTCCACAAACCCCTCTATCACTATATTCGAGAGAATATGCAAATCCTTATCCAGAGACAGGGGTATGATCTCTAGACTTTACAATTACCTTAATGACTTCTCTGCCCCAGAAAAAACACAACCCATGTTACACTGGGAATCTGACCTGAATATTGACCTCTCCCCTGATACTTGGCACACCATGACAGATAATCTCCGCAAAAGTAATAGAGCAGTATCCTTCAGAGAAACCCCAACAAAACTGTTCACAAGATGGTATCTTACCCCGTCCAAAATCCATACATTTTACCCTTCAGTGTCTCCAGAATGCTTTAGAGGCTGCCAATCAGAGGGTACCTTACTACACATTTTTTGGAGCTGCCCATGTCTCTCACAGGTCTGGAGGGAGGTTACTCGTAGAATTGAAGAATCCTCTAAACAAAAAATCTCCCTCACCCCTCAGATATGCCTTCTGTACAGTGATGTCCCTGACATCCCACTCCCCTGCACCAGACTTAAACAATATAAAAGGGAGGCACCATCGTCAGCTATCCAACACTACAAGGAATGCAATAAGTAGTGTAAAAACGCAATCATGACGGCTAAAAAAGACAGAGGCACATAGCGGAGGAGAGTAAAACATTTTTTCTCTATACATGTATCTTAAAAGGCAAAATCAGAGCACATTGTCCACTTGAAAGACAAGGATGGTTACGGATGACACAGAGAAGGCAACTGTACTGAATGCCTTCTTCTTCTTCTCAGTTTTTACAACAGTACTGTTAGTGTCACATCACAGGACATACCCTTGAGGCTAACAGAGACTGGAGTGAATGAAAGACCTAATAAACTTAATACAACTAAATCACCAGGACCAGATGGCTTGCGCCCAAGAGTCCTCAGAGAGCACAGTGAGGTTATAGCCAGACCATTGTTCCTAATCTTTGCGGACAGCATACTGACCAATATTCAAGAAAGGACAGAGACAAATCCCTGGAAACTATATACCAATCAGCCTAACATTAAAGGGGTTGTAAAGACAAAAATATTTTCCTCTTAAATTAAAGTCTGACAGTAGCTGATAAAGTAAAAAGTAATGTTTTGCATTATAACTAGTTTGATACCTGTTGAAATCGAGCTGTTATATTCACCTCCGTCACTCCTGAATCATTATTCTCACTGACTTCATGGTTTGCGGTGCGCATTCATTCTTGCTACATCACGGCCTAATGGGAACTACAGTTCCCATTAGGCTTAGCCTCCATGCCTGTGAGGGATAAGAGAGCATCTTCACGCAGGGCTGTAGTCATAGGGAGGGGGTGAGCACATTCTACTTTCCACCATGCAAAACGGCTCAGGTGCTGGTGGAAAGCAAGAAGAGGAGTGACAGGAAATGGCATTTTCAAACCTGGATTACTGTATTTTGGAGGTCAAAAGGAAAAACGAGATAAGTGATATTTAAATGCTTTACCTTACAGCAATAAATTGATCTAATAAAAAATGAACCTTTAGTGTTCCTTTAATAGTGGGTAAATTATTGGAGGGGATGATAGGGGGCTATATCCAAAAATTTACTGAAATAAAAAATATAATTAGTAGTCATCAGCATAGGCTTATGAAGGGTCATTCTTACCAAACCAACGTGTTAACATTCTACAAGGAAGTTAGCTGTCATCTAGACAAGGTAAGGCATTTGGATTTAGTGTACCTACATTTTTCAAAAGCATTCAATACAGTCCTCCATAAATTATTAATTAATGAATTAATTAATTTACAAGCTGAAGTCTTCAGGCATGGACCATAAGGTTTGTTCTTGGGTAAAAAAATGGTTACAGGGGTGTGTCCAAAGGGTGGTGTTTAAGGATGAGCCGAACACCCCCCTGTTCGGTTCGCATCAGAACTTGCGAACACACCAAATGTTCGTGTGAACTTTAGAACCCCGTTAAAGTCTATGGGACTCGAACATTTGAAATCTAAAGTGTTAATTTTAAAGGCTAATATGCAAGTTATTGTCCTAAAAAGTGTTTGGGGACCTGGGTCCTGTCCCAGGAAACATGTATCAATGCAAAAAAAAGTTTAAAAACGGCCGTTTTTTCAGGAGCAGTGAATTTAATAATGCTAAAAGTGAAACAATAAAAGTGTAATATTACTTTAAATTTCGTACCTAGGGGGGGGTGTAAAGTCAGCATGTGAAAAAGCGCATGTTTCCCGTACATAGAACTGTCCCTGCACAAAGTGTCATTTCTGAAAGAAAAAAAGGCATTTAAAACCGGCTTTGCGGCTCTAATGAATTGTCGGCTCTGGCAATTACAGAGATGATTCATTCATAAAGAAAAAAAAAATGTGTGGGGGTTCCCCCAAATTAAATTACCAGGCCCTTCAGGTCTGGAATGGATATTAAGGGGAACCCCGCCGTAAAAAAAAAAAAAAATACGTAGGGTTCCCCGCAAATATCTATACCAGGCCCTTCAGGTCTGGTGTGGATTTTAAGGGGAACTCCACCCCAAATAAAAAAAAATGGCGTGGAGTCCCCCTAAAAATCCACAACAGACCCTTATCCGAGCATGGTAACCTGGCCGGCCGCAGAAAAGAAGGGGGGACATAGTGCAGCCCCCCCCCTCTCCTGAACTGCACCAGGCCACATGCCCTCAACATGGGGAGGATGTCCCCATGTTGATGGGGACAAAGGCCTCATCCCCACAACCCTTGCCTGGTGGTTGTGGGGGTCTGCGGGCGGGGGGCTTATCAGAATCTGGAAGACCCCTTTAACAAAGGGGACCTCCAGATCCTGGCCCCCCCTATGTGAATTGGTAATGGGGTACACTGTACCTCTACCATTTCACGAAGGACGTGTAAATAGTTAAAAAAAAACACACAGAAACCATAGAAAAAAATCCTTTATTAATAATAAAAAAAAAAAATCCAGCGATGTGAATCCACTGTCTCCTATCCAGCGATGGATGATCTCTCCAGCGATGGATGATCAGCGGTCCGGTCCAGCGATGCAGAAGATCCATCCGTCCAGAGCGCAGCAGGGGAGCTCCACTCTCAGCTGGACACAGCCCAGCGGAATGACGCGCTGGAGCTGTGACATTTCTTATATAGGGGAAGCGGCCACCCGTCACGTGACCCCGCCCCCTCTGACGCACCCTCGTACGTCACTGGGAAAGCCCGGTCTTTCAGGGTCTTTCCCAGTGACGTACGAGGGTGCGTCAGAGGGGGCGGGGTCACGTGACGGGTGGCCGCTTCCCCTATATAAGTAATGTCACAGCTCCAGCGCGCTGGGGCTTTTTCACATGCTGACTTTACACCCCCCTAGGTACGAAATTTTAAGTAATATTACACTTTTATTGTTTCACTTTTAGCATTATTAAATTCACTGCTCCTGAAAAAACGGCCGTTTTTAAAACTTTTTTTTGCATTGATACATGTTTCCTGGGACAGGACCCAGGTCCCCAAACACTTTTTAGGACAATAAATTGCATATTAGCCTTTAAAATTAACACTTTAGATTTCTCCCATAGACTTTAACAGGGTGTTCCGCGGCTTTTCGAATTTGCCGCGAACACCCCTAATTGTTCGTTGTTCGCCGAACAGGCAAACAGGCAATGTTCGAGTCGAACATGAGTTCGACTCGAACTTGAAGCTCATCCCTGGTGGTGATAAATAATGTATACTCAGACTGGTCTGAAGTAGTAAGTGGGGCACCCCAGGGATCTGTCATGGGACAAATTCTATTCAATCTATTCGTAAATGATATAGAGGATGGGATAATTAGCTTGATCTCAGTTTTTGCAGACAACACAAAATTATGCAGGGCAATAACTTCACATCGGGATATAAAATTTTACAGAAAGACCTGAACAAAATAATGGAGTGGGCAACTACATGACAAATGAGGTTTAAGGTGGAGAAATGTAAGGTAATGCACTTGGGGACAAAAAACATACATGCAAACTACTCACTAGGAGGAGAACCTCTGTGGGAATCAAGAATGGAGAAAGATCTGGGGGTCCTAGTAGATAACAGATTGAGCAATAACATGCAATGTCAAGCTGCAGCTACCAAAGCCGGCAGAATACTAGCATGCATAAAAAAAGGGGATATACTCCAGAGATAAAACAATAATTCTACCACTTTATACAAAATTGGTAAGACCACATCTGGAGTACTTCATCCAGTTCTGGTCACCAGAAGGGATGTGCTGGAACTAGAGCGAGTCCAACGAAGGGCAACAAAATTAATAAAGGGGCTGGAGGACCTCAATTATGAGGAACGACTGCAAGCACTACATGTATTCTCATTGGAGAGGATATATGATAGCTATTTACAACTACCTCAATGGCACTCCTAGCATAGGAGACAAACAAATCAGTCTCAAGGAGTGTAAGAGGACACGGGCCACACAATAAGATTGGAGGAATCAGGGAATGCATTAGAACCGTAAAATCCCCGCAGAGCTGGCAGCTGACAGGGCGGTCCCCGCACACTGTGCAGGGACCGTCCTGTCTTTCCTCCGCTCTCTCCTATGGGGGATCGGATGAACACAGACCGTATGTCCGTGTTCATCCGATCCGATAGACGGAAGAAAAATAGGATTTTCTTCCGTACGTAATTGCGGATCTTTGCGGAGGCGGACTATTACGGGTGTCAGCGGATGGTCATCCGCTGACACCCGTAATCACATAGGGACCAATATATGTCCCGTTTTCATCCGCAACGGACGGATAAAAATGCGGACATACAGTCCGCACGTGTGAAAGGGCCCTCAGCGTAAAAAAAATTGAAATTTCTTTAAATAACATGTGTGGAGGATTCCTTAAAACTGTACTTTACAGCTGTACATTGTAATTTAGGCCATCTGTACGGCTCGTATAAGTCCTTACATACATGGGCACATCAAAACCATTGGTAAGGAAATAAAAATGAGAACAAGGAAAGAAAACAAAGGAAAACCATTACAGCCCGTTCTGGATCAAGCATACACGATACAGTAAAACTTTCCTGAGTAATACACCCTCCCCCCCACAACCATCTCTCAAAACATAAATACACTGCCTTGTGTTAACTCAAACCGTACAAGTTTCACCATCCTCCAGCCACCTATCCCACACACTGGAGAACTTCTGCGGTCGCCCCCTGTGTATATAGATCATCTTCCTATACGGGAGAGTGGCGTTCACCTCCCTTTTCCAGTCCCTCAGTGATGGAGCCCTCATCTGCATCCATGCCTTAGCCACTACCTTCCTGGCCAGGAATAATGTTTCATATACAGTATAAAGATAGCCTGATACTTGTCTACCTCGACTTCTGACAGCAAGCCCAGGAGAAATAACTTTGGGTCAATGCCCACCAGGGACCCCATATTATCATGAAGGAATTGTGTCACCTGCAGCCAGTAGGCCTGCACGTCCGGGCAGTGCCATAACAGGTGATAAAACGAGCCTGCGGTTGAGGTGCACATGGGGCACAAGGGGCTTCTTGTGGATTGGAACTTTGCCAGTCTCAGGGGTGTAATATATGCACAAATTATATACAACTGTGTCAATCTATCCGAGAGTTTGGGGGATGAAGCCTTAACCCCCTCCAGAATCTGCCCCCAATCTGTGTCGTCTATAGGGCCCACATCCTGTTCCCATTTTATCTTAGCCACCTGTGATATCCTACCTATCCTACGCTGTCGGATAATGTATTATATATTAGATGTGAGCTTGGCTGAATCTGTTCCAAAGATCACATCCAGCACCTGCGGAGTCTTCAGGTCAACGGTGACAGAGTCCAGCTGTGTTCTAATCGCATGTCTAAGCTGCAGATATCTAAAGAGGAATTGTGGTGGAAGGGAGAACTCTTCCCTGAGAATCGAGAAGGACTTGAGTCCGGATTCCGTCAAGACCTGAGACAAATACAGTACCCCATATGATGCCCAGAGCCCTGGATCCGACACTGTGCACAGCTCGGGCAGACATCCATTGTTCCATAGCGGAGTATGAGAGTGCATATGTGTCCCACCCTGTTTCTTGAGGGCAATATCCCATATTTTTTGGTGGTGCATCAGCATATCTGCACCAAAACAGGATGACCTACAACCTCCATGTCCCTTGCTGAACACCACCTGCACGGGAGTGTGAAAAGGGCTACCCGGTTTGTTACATACTAACGACCTATACCTCTGTGCCTCAGATGTGTTAAAGTAATATAGATGGGACAGTTGCGATGCTATATAGTAATCCTGAACATCTGGGAGGGAACATCCCCCTTCCAGAGTGGGGTTCTTAAGTATGTGCCAAGCAAATTTATGTTGGTCCGGGCCCCAAACAAAAGAATTTAAAATTGCTTCCATCTGTTTAAATACTTTTAGAGGTATATACAAGGGGGCGTGCCAAACCATATATAAAATCTTAGGTAACAAAATCATTTTTACTAAGTTAATTCTACCCATAACCCCTAGGGGTAATCTCAACCAGGCCTGGGTTCTAGATTTGATAGTGGCGAACAAGGGCTCCACATTGAGAGGGACGTAGTCTCTAAGGTTCCTTGTAACTCTCACCCCCAGGTATTTAACCTCCACCACTCTCTGTAAAGGTAACTCTGGGGACTTTGCCGGGGGGGGGGGGGGACTGATATAGAGGGAGAATTCAAGACTTATCCCAGTTGATCCTTAAGCCTGAGTATTTGCCAACCTCCTCTATGATGGTCAATGCCGCCCGCAGTGAAGGGCCCTGATCCGCTAAATACAGAACCGCATCGTCTGCATATAGTCCTGTCTTTTCCCATGCTTCCCCCTTTCTAAGGCCTGTCACCTCCGAGCTCATTCTGATGGCAATAGCTAACAGCTCAGCTGCCAACGCATACAGCAGTGATGATAGGGGACACCCCTGCCTCGTACCCCGTTCCAGGGAAATCTGATCCGAAAGCCACCCATTGACGAAAATTCTGGCCTTGGGGGTCTGGTATAGAAGCTGAACCCACTTGATGAGATTCGGGCCAAACCCATAGCATCTCAGGCATTCCCACAGATACAGCCACTTGACCGAATGGAATGCCATGGCTGTATCCAGGGCAACCACCACCCTGGTCCCCACGTTCTCATGCTGGGCCTGTATGTTCATAAATAGCCTCCTGATATTCATGGCGATATTCTTTCCTGGCATAAACCCTGTTTGATCTGAGTGGATCAGGGAGAGAATAGCTGTATTCAATCTAGAGGATAGTATTTTGGCCAAGATTTTAATATCCACTGGCAACAGAGATATAGGTCTATATGATTCTGGATACCGAGGGTCTCTACCCGGCTTGGGAAGGACAATTATCTGGGCCCCCTGCTGTCAGGACCTGGATTCGAACCTGGGACCTCAGCTGTGTCTGGCTGTGAAACTTCTCACTGAGCTATCTGGGATGCTGGATAGCTCCCTGTCTGATCTGCTGGACAAACCCATCTGATCCATTGAACATTTCTGCCTTGTGTCTTGATTGTCTTGAACCTTGAACCCCTTGCTCCTCCCACCAACTTCCTGATATAAGCCATGTCTCTGCACTTCCTCCTTGCCAGAATATTGTGCTATCTCCAGCCTGTATCTCGCTCCTGTCTTCTCTGCTGCCGTCCATATTTGCTACTGCTCGTTATCGACCCTTGGCTTGTTATCGACTACGCTTCTGCCTGATCCCAACCTACAAATACTCGTTATCGACCCTTGGCTTGTTATCGACTACGCTTCTGCCTGATCCCAATCTACAAATACTCATTACCGACCTTTTGGCTTGTTTACCGACCACGCTTCTGTTTGATCCTTACCTGCTTATCTGCTATTGTACCCCGGCTTTCTCACCTCCTGGTGGGGCAATCCTGAGGACCGCGACCTGGCGCTAACACGCAGCAAAATCCATCTCCACCTTCAGGAGCTCTGGTGAATACCGGTTAGCGCTTATATTGCGCACCTCAGGTGACCCCGTGTCATCAGCCAGGGTGACCTGCTCAGCTGCTATAGCTATTGGCCTCTGAGCCTGACCCCAGACCGTGACACCTGCATTGAGGAGGGAAGAGTTCCCAGTTCAAATATGGAGTGAAATAAGGCCTTCAGTTTAGGGACAAGTGTCTCGGAATATGTAGCGTAGAACTCCAGGGGCAAACCATCCAGCCCCGGAGCCTTGGATTTGGCCAGTTGAGATATTGCTGTAGCAATATCCTGAGTAGTGATAGGGGCCTCAAGCACCTGCACCAAGCCCAACCGTGGAAATTGCAACGTGTGCAGATATGCCTGTATCTCCCGTGGTGTGTGGTGACATTGGGAGCTATATAAATCCCCATAGAACTTCATAAATCTATCCGCTACCTGCGGGGTATCCGTTATAACTGAGCCATCCGGCTCAGCCAGAGACACGACCACTGGCGGCCTATCCTGTAAGTGCGCCAAATAGGCCAGCATCTTCCCAGCCTTCTCCCTGTGTTCATACACCCGTGTCTTACAAAAGAAAATACGCTGCTTGGCCTTTTCCATATGTAACTGCAAGACTAACCTAGTCTGTAACTGCACCTTAGTTAAGTTCTCAGGTGTGGGCTGTGCATTATAAATTTCCTCTAGATTCTGTAACGTGTCTTCAGACATGCTCACCACTATCTTGGAGGACATTTTAAGTCTGTTTATCCCAGTGTCCAACACTCTGCGTGCATGTAGCTTAAATGCATCCCACTGGGAATTAAGTGAGGCGGACCCCTGACCGTCAGAAAAGAAAAACTGCAATTCTCGCTCAATACTATCATGGTCCGTCAAATCGGTCAACCAGTAGGGGTTGAGTCTCCACACCCTTTTAGGAGCCTCCCCCAATAGGGACATCTGCACCCAGCATGGCGAGTAATCTGATAAGGCCCTAGGCGCAACTCTTGGCATGAGTAAAGCAGAAACCATAATATAGTCTATGCGGGACATAGTGGCATGGCTAGTTGAGTGACAGGTGTTTGCCCGGGTCATTGGGTTCTGCTGTCTCCACACGTCTATCAGGGCAAATTCCTTCATCAAGCGGCCCAGTCTGGTCAGTCTAGACCCCCCGGCGCCCCTCCGGCCTGTCCCTTGCGATCCATAAAAAGATCCATAGTCATATTGAAATCCCCCATCCACACAGCCGGTACCGTCAGGTGCCTAGCCATAAATGCCAGACCCGTAGTGACGACCTCTAAGCAGTATGGGGTGGGATATAACAAACAATCAGCAAAATAGGCAATCCGCCAAC
This sequence comes from Rana temporaria, assembly GCF_905171775.1. Classification (NCBI taxonomy): domain Eukaryota; kingdom Metazoa; phylum Chordata; class Amphibia; order Anura; family Ranidae; genus Rana; species Rana temporaria. Next base: position 481,578,601 of record NC_053489.1, read on the forward strand.
GCGGGCATGTACAAACAGATATTTTCCCTGCTGGTCGGACTCTAGGGATATCAATTCAAATGGAGTGGCTTTTGTTACTAATAACGAAATTCCCCTAGAGAAGCTGGTGTGCGTGCTGTGGTAAGCCCAGCCTATCCAAGGGCACTTCAGCGCAGACTGCAGATGACCAGTAACATGCATCTCAGTCAAAGCAATTATATTAGCCCTTTGTGATTTAAGATAAGCAAGAGCTGCTGTGAGCTTAATTTTATTTCTCTGTCCCCGAACATTCCACGTCAAGAATTTAATTGAGGTCATGGTGTCATCAGTTGAAAATTACCTAGCCAGACCAGCAGGGTAGCAATTAAATAAGACATTATGGCTATCCCATGCACATAAAGGTCTCTATTACTTGCATCGACATATAATATTAACCTCATTACATCTCTACAGCAAAAAAAAGTATTGTATTAACCAGTTAGGGCCACAACGGTGACCCTGCCAACGGGTATCCCCCCTCCCCCCTTTCCAGCCCATCACCTACCCAACCTGGTGTGAGCATTTGATACCCAAAAAATAGAACCAAAGCAGAAAAAAACGTCCAGCAGTAAAACCTGACTGGAGCCACGTATCTTGAGTTCTGTGCGTATCATGGCATTGCAAAAACAGTCATTCCCATAGGGGCGGTTGTTCACTGAGCAACACGTGGATTCGAAGCGGGAAAAAAATAACATTCCCAAAAGGTTTCAGGTCTTCACTCCTCCTGCTGTTCAGCATATTTACTCTTTGTCCTCCCCACTACTTCAGTAATATCACCAGTGGATCTCAAACATGTCTGCTGCGGCTCGTATAGATATCAAATAGGAGTTCTGTCTGGGCCCAGAGGGAGCAGCTCCTTTCCCATAGGGGCCAGGGAAGAAAAAAAAATAAAAACGTGTAACAGGACCATAATTTGCAAAAAATAAACCAACAAAGGTTAGGCCCCTAGCGCTTATCTGTGGTCCCTTTCAGCAGGGCCTCAGAGGGGACGAGGGAGAGGCTTCCCCAAAGTCCCCCATGAAACAGTACTCAGTCATCCAATTCCGGCTCTACACTGGTCTCCCCTTACGATCCAACCAGGCAGCTGCCGCGGCAGGGGTGTCAAAAAACTGCACCCGACCATCCTCTTCCACTCTGAGCCTGGCTGGAAACAGCATCGCGTACTTGAGGTTCAGTACACGTAGGCGGCGCTTCACATCCTGGTATTGAGATCTCTTCCTCAGCACCTCATTGGAAAAGTCTGGAAAAACCGCCACATGGCCATTCTTCACCCGCATGTTTCCCTTCTCTCTGGATAGACGCATAATTTTATCCCTATCCCTGAAGTTCAGGAATTTGGCAATAAATGTATGGGGGGTGCTCCTTCAGGTGGGGGCTTTGCTGGTATTCGATGCGCCCTTTCCACCACAAACATAACTGAAAACGCCTCTCGCCCATACACCTTGATAAGGAGATTTTCCGGGAATTCAGCTGGGTCTCTTCCCTCCGCTCGCTCCGGCAGGCCTACAAATCACAGGTCTGAGTGGCGGAGCCTGTTTTCCATTTCGTCCTGGTGGGAGTGTAGCTGGTGAATCTGGCGTTGCATGTCCTCTGTGGCATGCTGTAAGGGGTGTAGTATGTCTTCTGCGGCGCTAATACGAGCCTCTGTTTCGGTGACCCTCTCCCGGACCATAGACAAATCCTGTCTCATGAGGGAGCTATCAATCTTCACCTCATCGATTTTTGCCGTCAGGGTGCCCTGGAGAGCGGCTATAGCCTCCAACATCTTCGCTGTCTCCGCAGCATGGCGATCCTCCCCCGGAGTATCGTCCGCGCCATCTTTGGCCTGCTCCTCGTCTCCATCATGCCGATATTTGGCCAGTTTTTCCGCTGCAGCGGATGATTTTCTCGGTGGGGACATCTTCCACTCCGGTCCCGGAGTCTCCAGGCAGTTTTGTGGGTATGATTAAGCCCAAATAGTCTCGCAGGATGGTAGATAGGATTTTGAGCAAGATGAGCTCCTTCTACCAGCGTCCTACTCCATCGCTAGCCAGGCCACGCCCCAAAGCAATTGCATTTCTAAACATTTACTTTACTTTTACATAATTGTTTGGCTTACATACAGCAACAGCACAATATGACAGATTTCTACCCTAAAATAAATTTGTAGTAGGTAGTATTTGCCAAACCAACTTTTTGTTTAATATTAATAATTTAGCATTGAAAGTAGTAGAGGCAATACAGCAAAAACTATCATAAGGTATATGCTTTATGATATTCCAAACACGGGAGCCCTAAATATTGTAGAAACTTGCTGCCAGTATATTTACTTGGCCATGATATCAGAGGAAGATATGAGGCATATTTTATTTAGAACAACACAGAATGGACACTTTTAAACAAAATTCAGCAATCAAAGAGGTTTATCCTGGAGGTAGGCTCTAAGCACCTCTTCTGGGTGTGATGACTAGTGGTTCATCATTCTGGTCAATTAGTCTTGTGTCTGCCCCTCACATCATGTCATTCCAGAAAGCTTTAGAAACTGCAGACCAAACCATCCTACACTACAGGCAAGAAAAACGATCTAGGACTTAGTCTGTCATACCAGAGATTTATTTAGGTAATTGGACTTTTAGATTTTAAAATAAAATATGTATGTGAAAGTGAGGTAAGAAATCTGCTAGCTTTTCTTTTAAATGTAGAGAAATTTCATATGGATGGAAATACCCCCAATAATTGAGCAATGGGGGAAACTAATGCGCAAACCACACTAATACTGAGCATAGCTACTACTTAATATAAAAATAAATCCACCAAAAAATATATATATATAGTGAATTAAATAGGTGTTTTAAACTAGGCAGCGGCCACAACTAAATAATGTTCGCACACTAATAGTATATGAAGAATGGGGGGTGTTGGGGCGCTTACCGATAATACACAAATAAATAACCTAGCAAATAAAGTGCAATGTGCTCACTGTTGATATATAAAAAATTACTGACCAATGAATATACCAGTGATAACATCAATGAAAATATACAATAAATAGATCACACAATTAATTATAAATAGTGTGCAGCAATAAATAATTAAAGTGCATATGAGTGATAAGTGCTAATAAAGTGCATCAGAAATATGTTTAATTTCATCCAAAATAAGTTAATCAATATCACTGAAGTCCAAACATCTTATGAAAAAATTGTAAAAAAGTCTTCATGCAATTGTGAAATAATAATGTGCAAAGATAACAATCCAGGGAAAAATCCAAGACATGCAGCCCGAAGGTAATAGAATGTAAACAGGATTATTCTTAAAGTGCAGTGCTCAAGGACAAATCCAAAAAAACATGCTCCACTCCAAGTGACCAGTAACACCAGCCTCTCACCTCTAAAAGGCTTATATTAAGGCCCCTTTCAGACTGGGACGGGAGCCGCGGTGGCGGTATAACGCTGCTAAAAATAGCGGCGCTATACCGCCGGGATTGCCGCGGGAATCAGCCGCTAGCGGTGCGGTATTAACCCCCACTAGCGGCCGATAAAGGGTGAATACTGCCTGCAATGCGCCTCTATAGAGGCGCATTGCGGGAGGTATTGCCGCGGTTTCCCATTGTTTTCAATGGGAAGGAGCGGTGAAGGATCGGTAAACATGCCGCTCCTCTCACCGCTCCAAAGATGCTGCTGACAGGAGATTTTTTTGTCTCCCGCCAGCGCATCGCCTCAGTCTGCAGTGAAGGAGTTTTTCAGGCTGGATAGCAGCGCTATTTTTAGCGCTGTACCGCCTGAAAAACTCCTCAATGTGAAAGGGGCCTTAGCCTTAATGAATTTCCACTGGCCGCAGCTTCACTTCCCCAATATGTTTGCAGATCACTTTTACTTCCAAGAACAGCGGAGATGACGTCATCGACGGCTCACAGCTTGCCTCACATGTTACGTGGCTGGTCACGCCACTTAATCATAGGATCTGGTGTTACTGGTCACTTGGAGTGGAGCAGTTTTTTTGGGATTTGTCCTTGAGCACTGCACTTTAAGAATAATCCTGTGGACATTCTATTACCTTCGGGCTGCATGTCTTGGATTTTTCACTGGATTGTTATCTTTGCACATTATTATTTCACAATTGCATGAAGACTTTTTCACAATTTTTTCATAAGATGTTTGGACTTATTTTGGATGAAATGAAACTGGTTCTGATGCACTTTATTAGCACTTATCACTCATATGCACTTTAATTATTTATTGCTGCACAATATTTATAATTAATTGTGTGATCTATTTATTGTATATTTTCATTGATGTTATCACTGGTATATTCATTGGTCAGTAATTTTTTATCAACAGTGAGCACATTGCACTTTATTTGCTAGGTTATTTATTTGTGTATTATCGGTAAGCGCCCCAACACCCCCCATTCTTCACCCCAATAATGATCCCTTCAGCCTAAAAGCAAAATGGTTAAACGGAAAAATCTATTTTTTTTTACAAACTATGTGAAATAGATTTTGATGTGCTGCTTGACACCTTGCCACTTTTTTTTAAAACATAGTAGATTGTAATATAATGTTGATATGATGTACAACAGAAATGTTTTTTTCTATAAATCTTTATTTTGTTTAATATAGCTGATTTAAAATAAATAAATCATATTAATCAAAGAATAAAAAATAAAATAAAAAGAAACGTGTCAAAATTGTTTAGCAATTTGAAATTTTTAAATAAGTTTTGCAGTAAAACTCTTATTTGCCTAATAAAAACACTTGCCAAAGATGTTTTAGTTTAATTAGCAATGGGAATTTGCAGCGTGTATAGTAGAGAATGACTTTATTTGTCTTGTCTATCCACAATGTCACCTAAAAAGGCACAAAGGCCAGAGCTCTTGCGTAATCAAGTCTCTTATGATTATAACAAACCAGTTTAGATTAAATTAGTCATCTTGTCCACTTATTCCACCTTTCACCTTGCCAAGTTACATATATTCACAACACTGGCGCATGCAATAATAAAATAACCTGTAAAACATTAAAGACTGTCTAATGTTATGTATTGCTCAATAAGAAATATTGTCTTGAATTTAACAGTATTTTAAATTTAGCTTAAAGTGATCGTAATTTTATTTTATTTTTTTAATAATAAAGATGTTATACTTACCTCCTCTGTGCAATGGTTTTGCACAGAGCAGCCCTGAACTCACTATTCTGGGGTCCCCCGTGGTGCAATTGCATTCTTCTCTCTTCTGGGTGCTCCCATAGCAATTGGGATTGGGGCACCTGTGTGGGCTTGATCGTGAACTGAGTTTCGTGATTTGATTGACAGCAGCAATCGCTTCCACTACTGCCTCTGAGTCCTCTGAGGAGAAAGAAAGAGAACAGTGCTACTGCTCTCAAGCACAGTACTGGATCAAGATCTGGCTCAGATAGGTATTCAGGGGGCTGGGAGTAATGATCATGTAAGACATTTACTTTAATGCACAAAATGCATTAGGGAAAAAAACTTTACCCTTTTACAACCACTTTAACGGCCTTGAAACCCAAATAACAAAATGTAATATATTGCAGCTTACCAGTCCTAAGATATGGTGGCTACATTTGTTTATATTTTTCAGTCTAAGATTTTTTTCCACAAGTACAGAAAATATATATTGATCGTGGCAAAAATGCAGTGTCCTTGTCACAAACACAAACTCAACCTCCATCCACGTTGTCTTTTGTAAACTACAAGTCCTCCCATCTTTATGTAATGGAAGTGAGGAGAGAAAGATGTGTATATAAACCCAAAAACATAAATGTTCATATATTGCAGCTTACCAATACTTATATATGATGGCTGCAGTAGTTTTCTTTTTGAAGTTTTTTTTCCTTTATTTTCACCTGGTGACCCTACTAGTAAGTGTAGCTCCTGTGTACTTTCTGTACAGGTGCTATTTTAAATTTAAGAGGGATGAGAGAATTAGTTAGCTCTCATCCAATTGGTTTGTCTAAATTGGGCCTCTGTTTCAGCTGGGCTGTACTGTGGGCTCATTGTGTTGTTGCTGGGGTGCTATGCCACCCCGGAGCGACAGGTGGTGCCAGTGGAGTCCAGGCTAGGGTGCCTCTTGCCAGCAGCCAATGAGAAGGGTTTTTCCCTTGTGGGGCATGCTGGGGGAGGGTACTTCTGGAGCAGACGCCATTAGGCGGGGTTCTTGTTCCTCGTGCGGCACCCACCTTCAGGGTGACCACACATCATGGCCCCCCGGCGAGATGGCCTACCAGGCCGGGGTGCGCGTGCCACGCGGTGTTCCTGGTTCCGGGACCATGTTGGCCTGGAACATTTGAAGCTGTGGCCGGGCCCCAGTAATCGACTGGGACCCAAATTCTGAAAGGATCTCAAGCGAGATAGCTGTTTAGTGGGGAGTCCGCCTGAGGAAAGCCAAGAGAGGCTGGCGATCCAACAGGGCCTACACAATCCATCGGGGATCGAGGTAACCGGACACTGAGAGGTTGGATGTCAGCAACCTGTCAGTCGATAACCTGAGGAAAATACTACCTGAGGGAGATTCAGGCACAAATACTACTGAAGAGGATTTTCTCCATTATCTACGTTCTAGGAAAAGGTCTGTGGCAGAGACTTGTTTTCCTCAAAGTTTCGAGTGATACTCTGGCTGCCAGGTCGGTGTGAGAGGCCTGTCCAGGTACACTATACCCACTCCGGCTGGGGTGGCGACGAAAGTAAAAGTGTTGTGGGAAGCAGGACTGCTTCTGTACTACTGAACCTGAATCTGCTATTTCTCCTCCTCATCCACCTTTGCTATCTACCTCAAGTTTATTGTTTACCGTGTTGGGTAAAATAAAAGCACAAGAAAATACACCTGCTGTCTGGACATTCCATTTACTGAGGCTCTCATCATCTACCCTAGACACTCACAGAGGTAACACGCCATCCCAATCTATAACCAGCGGCTCCTTCGGGGGTGAGCGCTACATAAGTCTGTTATTTTATAACTTCCTTAAATAGATCAAGCTTTCAGCATAAGTGGCCATCTGAGGTTTGAGACAAACTACTTACCACTGACAGAATTCTTGCAATGCATAGCTTTTATTAATTTATGTAAAAACTTTATCCCAAAAACAAAAATAAACATTGCTGAAACTCCCTTATTAATCTCCCACCCAAGATCCTCACATTATTTCTGTGATTGAATAAGAGATTGAGAATTAACTTCACACAAACCCAATGTCTGTTTTTCTCCACTAACAGTGTGGAAAACACAAATATGTGATAAACCATGGTTTAAAAGATTGCAAGCAATCTAAAACAAATCCACCTGTTAGATATGGTACATAAAAAGCCATAGCCATTGCAACGATGCCTGAGCAACAATGCCTTTGAACCTTATGTGATGACAAACTCCTATTTAAACTAAAAGCATGACAAACTAAGATTCATAGGTCTTTATATTAATACAAAAACAAACCAGGCAGATCCCTAGCCCAAACCCTATGGGAGACTCTCCTCTGCTCATTTAGCCCATAATTAAAATGTGGGCCTTAAATTATTTAAAAAAAATCTTGGCTAACTGAATACTCACCTTTATTCCACACATTGCTCACCCTGAACAGGTCAGGTTCATACTTAATAAAGAGTCTAAGGTCAATACATCTAAAGCCCTAAATTTAATTCACCTTGCATACACTTCGGAACTCACAGCCCTGTTGCTCTACCAATGTTGAAGAGTTGGTAACTAAATGGAATCATGGCTATCTACCCCTTCGCATCTACCCAAGTCAAAATGAATAACTCCTTTTCAAAACCTTTTCTTATGTGTAATGGTGAGTAACAAAGGCTGTCCCTCTTCCCACATAATTTGTATCCTCTTCCCTTGAACCACATCTATGTAACATCCAATCTAATCATGACATCTAGGGTCTATAGGCTGGAGCAACATAGCAGAAAGTAACAGATGGCTGATGCAGATTCTTCACTAAACCTGAAACTTCCCTACCTAATTCATTGGCAGAATTTACTGTAGAACTTAAGATGAATTATCCAATAATAAATCAACCTGCACAAATATAAAGCCTTAAACATTAATATTCTTCAAACTAGATACCAGTCTGTTACAGCCAATTTCATTTTTAGGTGAGTTTTTCATAGCATTAAATACCTCTGTATTATCTTTACCCCCATCCTGGATTCAGTTTTTGGTGCTAACTTCTCACTCTTCTTTGCTGCTATGAGACAGGACCTGTGCCATTGGGATTCTGCATTTTTAATGCTTTTGGGTGGAACAGCATCCTCAGTAGGGATCGGTTCGCAGCAAAACATGCAAACAGGCAAAAAATTGGTTTGAACACGCAAACACTGTTAAAGTCTATGGGACACGAACATGAAAAATCAAAAGTGCTAATTTTAAACGCTAATATGCAAGTTATTGTCATAAAAAGTGTTTGATGACCTGGGTCCTTCCCAAGGGGACATGTATCAATGCAAAAAAAGTTTTAAAAACGGCTGTTTTTTTGGGAGCAGTGAAAAGAGACCGCCGCTCCAGGCAAATGCAATAAGCAATCAATGTCCTCCTCAAAGACCGTGGGTGCTGGCAATGCACAAGGCACAAGGCAAAAAATCAATGAAAAGAATTCATAGACAGCCGCACACCAAAATGAACCTAAAAAGGTAGCCTTTATTGGTGTAAAAAGAATAAAAAGCACTACAAAACACAGCACAGCAAGCAGTGGGGTAAAAAAAATAACGTGTTTCGCACAAACAATCAGTGCTTAGTCATAGCTAAGTGAAACAATAAAAGTGAAATATTCCTTAAAATTTTGTACCTGGGGGCTGTCTATAGTATGCCTGTAAAGTAGCGCATGCTTCCCGTGTTCTAAAGGAAAAAAGTCATTCAAAACTACTCGCGGCTATAATGAATTGTCGGGTCCCGACAATACAGATAAAAATCATTGAAAAAACGTCATAGGTCCCCCCCAGTCTATTATCAGGCCCTTCAGGTCTGGTATGGATTATAAGGGGAACCCTGCACCAGATTGAAAAAAAAGTGGGGTTTCCCCCAAAAATCCATACCAAACCCTTATCCGAGCATGCAACCTGGCAGGCTGCAGGAAAAGAGGGGGGACGAGAGAGCGCTCCCCTCCTGAACCGTACCAGGCTACATGCCCTCAACATGGGGAGGATGTCCCCATGTTGATGAGGACACGGGCCTCATCCCCACAACTCTTGCCCGGTGGTTGTGGGGGTCTGTGGGCCGGGGGCTTATCGGAATCTGGAAGCCCACTTTAACAAAGGGGACCCCAGATGCTGGCCCGCAATGTGAATTGGTAACGGGGTACATTTCACACAAAGTTGGGACAAGTCCTTTAATAATAAAAAAAAGCTCATCCCTAATCCTCAGAATAAATGTGCCATCTAGGCTGCTATACCTACTCCAAACCTTACCGACTTCACTTCTGTCAATGTTTCTCCGTCGGTTCCAGAGAAATTTTTCTAGGCCAACAAATCCCATAGGTGGCATCTCACCTTACTCTTTAAACCTAAAGCAATGTATAGAATGAGTTTTCAGGTCTCTCTTTTTAAGGGCTGTTGTTAAATCCATCCAACTACAGACAGTTCCTCGGTTACAAACAAGACAGGTTCTGTAGGTTTGTTCTTAAGTTGAAGTTGTATGTAAATTGTAACAGGTAAAAAAATTTAAGTGTACCTTCAGCCAAAAAATATTTTTTTCATTTTGGATAGCATAGGGAAGGGTTAACACCTCTGTAATGTTTGTTTTGCTGTCTGTGCCCTGTTCTGAAGATTTCACCTCACTTTTGTCCCTGTGACAATTGGATTTAGAAATGTTTTGGTTGTCATCTAAACAAGAATTCGTGATAAACTATCAGTGAAAACACCCTTTTCCCATGAGAACTCTTACAGGAGTGAATTTCCTTTCCTAGGGGTAGATTTCCACTCACTTCCTGTTTTCTCCCTCTGTTTATAGGTATGCATGTAAGTCGGATGTACGGTATGTAACTAGGGGATCTCCTGTATGCAGAGGCATCTTCTGTTACTTCCCCAATACCTGAGTTGTCTGTTACCTTCCCATGGGCTTATATCTGTGCTTAACTTACCTGTTGTATTACTCATTGACAGACTGTATATCCTTACGTATCTTTGGGAATATTTATATGATAGATAGAGTATGATTGTACCATCCCTCTCCCTCCTATACCCATCGACTTACCTAGTTAAATCAGCTGTAACCCTATACCATCCCCCCCCCCTTTGCTTTCTGGGTTCTTTTTGTACATTTGAAAATATAAATAAATAATTATAATTAAATAGTTCATTTTTAAAAATGAGCATGCTATTTCCCTGCCTATGAAATGATGGATCTATAGGATGTACTAAAGATAACATTTCAAAAGAAAAACATTTCTCTAAATGACAGTTCTGATCCCTAGTTGCTTTTGCTAGTAAAGAAAACAAAGGATCCCGGGTGCCACCACATTTTGTTATGGACCTCTTCAGTGACGGCTGATGCTCACATTTTTTTGGGGGCGCAAACAAACGAAAAAAAACACATCAATTGCAGCCTTACTGTGCCCATCAATTGCCGCCACTGTGCCCATCAATTTCCCCCACTGTGCCCATCAAACGCAGCCACTGTGCGCATCAAACGCAGCCACTGTGACATAAAATTGTCACCCCTGTGCCATAAAATTGTTGCCACTGTGCCATAAAATTGTCGCCACTGTACCATGCCATCAAATGCAGCCACTGTGCCATCAATTGTTGCCACTGTGCACATCAATTGTCGCCACTGTGCCAAGCCATCAATTGTCGCCACTGTGCCATGTCATTGTCACCACTGTGCCCATAAATTGTCGCCACTGTGCCATGCCAAACGCAGCCACTGTGCCATCAATTGTCGCCACTGTGCCATGCCAAACGCAGCCACTGTACCATGCCATTGTCCACACTGTGCCCATCAATTGTCACCCCTGTGCCATGCCATTGTCGCCAATGTGCCCATCAATTGTCGCCACCGTACCATGCCAAACGTAGCCACTGTGTCATCAATTGTCGCCACTGTACCATGCCATTGTCGCCACTGTGCCCATCAATTGTCGCCACTGTGCCATGCCAAACGCAGCCACTGTGCCATGCCATTGTTGCCACTGTGCCCATCAATTGTCGCCACTGTGCCATGCTATTGTCGCCACAGTGCCCATAAATTTTCGCCACTGTGCCATGCCAAACACAGCCACTGTCGCCACTGTGCCCATCAATTGCCGCCAGTTTTCCCCTAAAAATTCCACCAGATTGTCCCCCCCCCGCCTGGCACTTACCTTTCTCGGTCAGCCTCCTCCACGATTCCTCAAAGTAGTCCTGCCCTCGATGTCGCTCCAGCCAATCAGGTTACCGGTAACCAGATCCAGTGAACCTGATTGGCTGAGATGCGTGCCAGCGTTAACCAGGGAACGCACACCCCGTGAATCCCCTGGTTAACTATTTGGAAGCCGAATTACAGCCCTCAGGCTGTAATCGGAAAGCTTATCAGAGCCGCTGGCTCTGATAGACACTTCCACAGCCAACCAGCTGCCGTTATACAGATGGCCGGCGCTCACCAGGGGGCCAGCCATCTGAATAGTGGGCAGCGGCGACAATACATAGATTCATGCAATGCAAGAATCTATGTATTGTTTTTCACTAGACCTCTTGTGAAAAAAGAGCTCCCTCTCCAGCAGGTGGGGGGTTAAATGTGTGTGTTGTCTTCCACTGGCTCTGCAGTGCGAGAGATGGAGCAGAAGTAATCACATAACTGCTATATAAGGCTACATGGAAAAGGTATTTAGACACTTAATTTGAAAAAAAAAAAAAACACTGCCAATATAAGAGCTTAAAATGAAAAGGGATAATGATGATTTAAATCTTTAAAATATTCACCGACAGCCCATGCTTGGTGAATTTTTTGATTTTATTATTTTGTCTTTCACTAAAACCAAATACAAAATGACAAATAATTTCTATGTCTTCTTCCTACAGATATATGGCTATCATTAATCCATTGAAACCTCGCCTGTCTGCAACCTCAACAAAGGTAGTCATTGGAAGTATCTGGGTCTTCGCATTCCTGCTGGCTTTCCCTCAGTGCCTTTATTCTGAAATCAAAGTGACACCAAGAAGAACTCTTTGTCTGCTTGTATGGCCGGGATATGGGAAAAAACTAACGTAGGCACTGTTTTTTTTAAATTATATATTTTGTAATATGTTGTATCTGAATGCCACTTACTGAACCCAAAAGCTTGTTAAGCAAAGAGAACGCATATTCCATGAAAAGTAAATGCCATGAACCGTGTGATGTGATCATTTTTTGTAAAGTGATCGGCAGTTTCAATTGCAGCACGTAGGTAATTTATATGAAATATGTTAGTTAACTAGGAAATTTTTACCTTGGATTGAATCATGTGAAAATGATGACAATACATTTGTCTACTAAATTTTCAATTCAGTGTGCGAATAATGGACTTAGAGCACTGTATAATGAGATAAGGTGCAGCTGTCACAGAAATCATGACTTTCAATGGCAGTAGTTTAAAATGAGTCATATTAGTTCTCTTCTCCATTCTCATAGCCATTCCCATGGCTTGCTGTAACTTAAAGAAAAATTTTGAGAAGTAAATTCAAAATCTATTTGTATTATATGTTGCCTAGTGCACTGTAGCAAGAGTATTTGGAGAGCCACATTTCTAGATCCTCTGCTTTTAATGTGAAATAGCCTAAAAAAGATATACAGTGCTACTAAGTAAAACCACTAGTTTTATTTTATACTGATATTTAAAGTTGTCTAGAGCTAGCAATTTTAGCTTATATCAATCAAGTATTGTGCAAAATATTGTTAATATTTGTAGATATAAACCCTTGTGCCGATAGTAAGTAATACATTTTTTCTTATACTGATTTAAATTGGGTTGTGGGATGTAGCTTACCTAATTTAAAGTGTATGTAAAAAAAAAAAATGTAGTACATCTTTGCAATGCATGTACTTTTTTTTACATTTACTATACACTATGGACCTGATTTTCAGTGATACCCTCAACATAAAAGTCAAACTAGGCTTTCTTTGAACTATGATCTGGAAAAGATTATTGGCCCAGATTCAGGTAGGGGCGCGCACTGATACGGCGGCGCAGCGTACCGTTTTTACGCTACGCCTCCGTAAATTACTGGAGCTACGCTGCATTCACGAAGCATTTGCTCCGTAATTTGCGGCGGCGTTTCGTAAAAGGGGCCGGCGTAAGCGCGCGTAATTTAAATGATCCCCTAGGGGGCGTGGATAATTTAAATTAGGCGCGTTCCCGCGCCGAACGTACTGCGCATGCTCCGTCGGGAAAATTTCCCGACGTGCATTGCGGTAAATGACGTCGCAAGGACGTCATTGGCTTCGACGTGAACGTAAATGGCGTCCAGCGACATTCACGAACGAGTTACGCAAACGACGCAAAATTTTAAAATTGCGACGCGGGAACAACGTCCATACTTACCATTGGCTGCGCCTCCTAATAGCAGGAGCAGCCTTACGGCGAAAACGACGTACGCAAACGATGTAAAAAACGAGCGCCGGCCATGCGTACGTTTGTGAATCGGCGTTAGTATGCAATTTGCATACTCTACGCTGACTACTACGGGTGTGCCACCTAGCGGCCAGCGTCAGAATGCACCCTAAGATACGACGGCATAAGAGACTTTTGCCAGTTGTATCTTAGACTACAGTCGGCGTATCTAGCTTTCTGAATACAAAAAGTAGATACACCAGTGCTACTCAGCAATTACGCTGCGTATCTATGGTTACGCAGGCGTAATTGCTTGCTGAATCTACCCCATTGTTTTTAATGCAATCTATATACTCCGAGTTTTTTTTTTTACATTTTTTTTTATATTTCAACCAATGCTACTTTTAACTACTTGCCCCCTAGTGTGTATATATATATATATATATATATATATATATATATATATATATACACACACACAGTATCTCACAAAAGTTAGTACACCCCTCTCATTTTTACATTTTTGTTTCATGTGACAACACTGAAGAAATTACACTTTGCTACAATGTAACGTAGTGAGTGTACAGCTTGTATAAGGCCCCATTCACACCTCCGCGACAAAACGCCCGACGCCGGACGCTCGTGCCGCTGGAGGGGAGAATTCCCATTGCTGTCTATGGAGATGGTTCACATCTCATAGACACCGTACGCCTGCCGCCTGAAAAAAAGTCCCGGACCCTTTTTTTCAGGCGGCATTGGCGTTCGGCCATACAAAGCAATGGGAAGGCTTTGTTAAAAAAAAAAAAGTTACACACTCGCGGCGTACGCGGCGTATCTTGTCGCGGAGGTGTGAATGGGCTATAACAGTGTAAATTTGCTGCCCCCTCAAAATAACTCAACACACAGCAAAGTGTAATTTCTTCAGTGTTGTCATATGAAAAGATGTACAAAAATACAGTATTTACAAAAATGTGAGGGGTGTACTCACCTTTGTGAGATACTGGGGTAGATTCACAAAGGAGATATGTCTCTTATGCCGTCGGATCTTAACTGCATATTTACGCTGACCGCTAGGGGCGTGTACACTGATTTACGCCTAGAAATCTGTAAATCAGCTAGATACGCAAATTCACGAACGTACGCCCGGCCGACGCAGTACAGATACGCCGTTTAGGTTAGGATTTTCCCGGCGTAAAGTTACCCCTGCTTTATGGTAGCGTGCATGCGGCGTACCAATGTTAAGTATGGCCGTCGTTCCCACGTCGAAATTTGAAAGTTTTACGTCGTTTGCGTAAGTCGTCCGTGAATGGGGCTGGACGTCATTTACGTTCACGTCGAAACCAATACATCCTTGCGGCGTACTTTGGAGCAATGCACACTGGGATATTCCACGGACGGCGCATGCGCCGTTCGTGAAAAACGTCAATCACGTCGGGTCATGGTTAATTTAAATAACACACGCCCACCTGTTCACAATTTGAATTAGGCGGGCTTACGCCGGCCTATTTACGCTATGCCGCCGCAACTTTCTTTTGAGAATACGGCACTTGCCTGTAAAAGTTGCGGAGGCGTAACGTAAATAGGATACGTTATGCCCGCACAAAGTTACGCGCATCTACGTGAATCTACCCCACTGTGTATATATATATATATATATATATATATATAGTGGGGCACAAAAGTATTTAGTCAGCCACCAATTGTGCAAGTTCTCCCACTTAAAAAGATGAGAAAGGCCTGTAATTGTCATCATAGGTATACCTCAACTATGAGAGACAAAATGTGGAAACAAATTCAGACAATCACATTGTCTGACTTGGAAAGAATTTATTTGCAAATGATGGTGGAAAATAAGTATTTGGTCAATATCAAAAGTTCATCTCAATACTTTGTTATGTATCCTTTGTTGGCAATGACAGAGGTCAAACGTCTTCACAAGGTTGTCACACACTGTTGCTGGTATGTTGGCCCATTCCTCCATGCAGATCTCCTCTAGAGCAGTGATGTTTTGGGGCTCTCACTGGGCAACACAGACTTTCAACTCCCTCCAAAGGTTTTCTATGGGGTTGAGATCTGGAGACTGGCTAGGCCACTCCAGGACCTTGAAATGCTTCTTACGAAGCCACTCCTTTGTTGCCCAGGCGGTGTGTTTGGGATCATTGTCATGCTGAAAGACCCAGCCACGTTTCATCTTCAATGCCCTTGCTGATGGGAGGAGGTTTGCACTCAAAATCTCACGATACATTGCATTCTTTCATGTACACGGATCAGTCGTCCTGTTGCCTTTGCAGAGAAACATCCCCAAAGCAAGATGTTGCCACCCCCATGCATCACGGTAGGTATGGTGTTATTTGGTTGCAACTCCGCATTCTCTCTCCTCCAAATACGACGAGTTGTGTTTCTACTAAACAGTTCTACTTTGGTTTCATCTGACCTTATGACATTCTCCCAATCCTCTTCTGGATCATCCAAATGCTCTCTAGCAAACCTCAGACAGGCCCGGACATGTACTGGCTTAAGCAGGGAGACTCGTCTGGCGCTGCAGGATCTGAGTCCCTGGCGGCGTAGTGTGTTACTGATGGTAGCCTTTATTACGTTGGTCCCAGCTCCCTGCAGGTCATTCACAAGGTCCCCCATGTGGTTCTGGGATTTTTGCTCACCGTTCTTGTGATCATTTTGACCCCACGGGGTGAGATCTTGCGTGGAGCCCCAGATCGAGGGAGATTATCAGTGGTCTTGTATGTCTTCCATTTTCTAATTATTGCTCCCACAGTTGATTTCTTCACACCAAGCTGCTTGCCTATTGCAGATTCAGTCTTCCCAGCCTGGTGCAGGTCTACAATTGTGTTTCTGTTGTCCTTCGACAGCTCTTTGGTCTTCACCATAGTAGAGTTTGGAGTGTGACTGTTTGAGGTTGTGGACAGGTGTCTTTTATACTGATAACAAGTTCAAACAGGTACCATTAATACAGGTAATGAGTGGAGGACAGAGGAGCCTCTTAAAGAAGAAGATACAGGTCTGTGAGAGCCAGAAATCTTGCTTGTTCGTAGGTGACGAAATACTTATTTTCCACCATAATTTTCAAATAAATTCTTTACAAATCAGACAATGTGATTGTCTAGATTTGTTTCCACATTTTGTATCTCATAGTTGAGGTATACCCCCGGAGAAGCCGCTGATTAGATTTGGGATCGGCGTATTTAAGTCCAAAAAAAAAAACATCAGTCCAAACAGTTGACTGATGTTTTCAATGCTTTTATTATTCCTGGTCAACACGACCAACAGTCAACTTAAGGTAGACAGTATACAGTAGGTTGGTGAAAGAAGAACAAACTTCACAGATTCAGGCCTTGGATAAAGAAAGCAGTCCTGCCTTCAATAGTTATACTTTCTCACGTCACCACTCCAGCCAGAGTGGGTAAAATGCCCCTGGACAGAACTCTCTCACAGGCCTGGCAGCCAGAGCGCCACTTAAACTTCTGGGAAATGAACAAGTCTCTGCCACAGACTTGGCTCTAATAGGATTTAAGGTTTAAAGATGAGACCTCTGCCACAGGCCTAGTATAAGGTTTAAAGATGAGACCTCTGCTACAGGCCTAGTATAAGGTTTAGATAGTAGAGCAAATCCTCCCAGTATATACTTTTAGGGTTACCGTCCGACAGTTTGCCGCATACAACCTGTCAGTGTTCGGTCACCCAGATCCCCGATGGTTTGTTCCAGCCCTGTTGGATTGCCTGCCTCTGGGCTCACCTCAGACCGACTCCCCATCGAACAGCACAACTCGCTTGGGATCTTCTCAATAGAGTTGGGGGACCCAGTAAGTCACTGGGGCCCCTTCGTAGCATCAGATGCTCCGGGCCATGAGAGCCCAGAGTCAGGAACTCCGCGTAGCACCCGCGCCCCGGATGTGCGCACACCCTAAAGGTGAGTGCCACACCCGGAACCAGGAACCCCCGAAAAACCCCTAGCCAAGGCCTCCGCCACAGAAATACTCCTCCCCAGCATGCTCCGTGAGGGAAAACTCCTCTAATTGGCTGCTGGGAAGAAGCGGCTCCGCCCGAACCCCTCTGGTGCCACCTACCATCCAGAGATGAGACAGCATCTCTGGAGAACAGAGTGACCCACAGGACAGCTCGGGGTAAGTAAGTCTCTCATCCCACTAGATTTTACATAGCACCTGTACTGATAAGTACACAGGCGCTACAGAGAACTTGCACAATTGATGGCTGACTAAATACTTTTTTGCCCCACTCTCTCTCTCTCTCTCTCTCTCTGTTGTGTTGAGCTGTGTCCAGTCCAGAGAGGCGCATTCCAAGAGAATATCATATGATGTAATGTGGCCCTTTGGGTCTGGTATGGAAATTAAGGGGAACCCTGCGCCATTTTTTTTTAAATGGCGCAGGGATCCCCCTCAAAATCCCTTCAGCTCTGGTATGGACCTTAAAATAGCTAAGGGCGGGGTCACCTGTACATGTCACTGGGTAACCCCGCGGCATTTCCCCATTGCATCAGAGAGGGCAGGGTCACCTGCGCAAGTGACGGGTGGTCCCGCCCTCAGTTATTTAAGAGCTGTCACGGCGGGTGTAGCTCCGTTCGGCGGGCGCCTCTCATGAAGGAGGATTGTGTCAGGGTTTTTTTTTTCTCTGTATCCTCCGCACGAGAATGGATTACATCACTGGAATTTTTTTTTTTTTATATTTTTCATAAAGGATGTGTCCCAAGCGGTCTACTGTGTTTTTTAACATTTTTGACAATTTTTTTGTGAAATGGTAGGGGTACAATGTACCCCTTTATCAATTCACATAGGGGGGCTGGGATCTGGGGGTCCCCTTTGTCACCATGCATATAATCCTTTAAAATTAGCACTTTTGATTTCTCCCATAGACTTTTAAAGGGTGTTCCTCAGCTTTCGAATTTGCCGCGAACACTCCAATGTTCGAACACCCGATGTTCGAGTCGAACTTATGTTCGACTCGAACATCGGGCTCATCCCTGTTAGCCAGGCAGCTAACATCTTCAGAAGAAGAGTTCAGCAAAAGGAAGCCTCTATGTTTATCTCATGGTTTGCTTTAAAAGGCAACTCCAGACAAAACTTGTTTTTATATATGTAGTTATTTATTAATTTATTTGTTTAGAATATAGCAGACAAGAGTTAGAATCTCAGTTTAATTTTACTGATAAGATCTGAATGAGATTTTAACTTCCTGTCCCAGTTTCCATACTGTCACAATAGAAAGTTTGGAGAAATATCCCTAATTTAGGTCACAGAGAGCAGTAAAAAGAAATGCAAAAAAAAAAAAGGTTTGGTTCAAAAAAGGTTTAACATACTACAAATTTCACTACAGTAAAAAAGAACTAACAAGGGCACCATGTTCACCTAATTGTATATCTTTAGGAGTGTTGTTTTAGTACCTATAAATACTTATTTTATAACTACCTCTTTTACTTACCACTTAGAAATGTATTGTTATTAAACTGTTTGTTGTGATATTGTTACCCAATGCATTTATCCTGTATTGCTCATTTATATTTTAGGTATCAAATCATTGTGGTCTTGTTTGTGTACTGCTTCCCATTGCTTGTCATGGGAATTACATATACGATTGTTGGAATTACTCTATGGGGTGGAGAAATACCTGGAGATACATCTGATAAATATCATGAGCAACTCAGGGCTAAGAGAAAGGTAACCTTTATTTACTGATTATGGATAATAGTTTACCTTTTGATAATTGGTCATTCTGTAAAAATATATTAGTTTAATACTTTATTATTTTGTATTGGTCTTGTTTTTATTTTTTTTATTTTTTATTGATTTATTGTTATATAAATCATAACAGACAAATGCATTGGAAAAATATTTATGAAAATTATATACCGTAACAAACAGTGCATTGGGTTAAGTCCCTAAGATATAGAAAAAAAAAACAACTTCACGATCGATAATACGATTATTAACAGGCCAAGGCCAAATTGCATGACATTACATAACTTTTTATATCCCTGGTCTGCGTACCTAGATTGTTACATTGTATCCCTATACTTGTTCTGTTCTCCACCTTAATTTGCACATTGGAGGTAATTCAGGCATGCTACAGAGTCATTATTATTCTAATTTGTAATACATCCCACACCTTTTTTGAATTTAAAATAGCTCTTCTTTTTGTAAAGGAATAAACACATACAATGTAATTGACTTTCTATATGCACAGGCACTGAGGTGAAAGAGAGACTGCACACACAGGAAGTAAAGATCAACCCTCAAAAGACACAGTACATTATCCTATCATCTATTACATTAATTAGATCTGTACTACAATACATACACCTCACTCTCCAGTATTCATGTACCCAGTGAGTTCACTCTACATTACCTATGCCATCAGTTGAGTGCTGGCACTTCAGCACACGCGATTCACACCATGCAACCAGTAAGATCTGCTCCTCAGTGCACACAATTCATTATGCAGTATCTGTATCATAGCACACAACTCACTTCCACATTTTCCATGCCAACACAGATAACATATTTCACACAGAATGTGATTTACTGCACCCTTTTTATCCTCTTATATATCACTATATATCACTCTATCTCTATTTTTCTTGTAATAGCGGTACCCCAGTAGGGGCTGCTGGTAGTTGTGGTCTGTCTGTCACCCTGCACAACCAGGCACACAATCCTCAACCGCTCGGTAGACAGAAAACAGTCCGTTTACTTTTGTTTTTTATTTATTTATTTGTGAAATTTAACTTGGATGGGGATCGGGGGGCTAGGGTAGATATGGGATACCCAGTTGATTGTAAAAGCAATAGGGACTGAGAACTATATACACCTCTGGTATATACAACTGCCTCTCTTCTACATCCAGCACAAACTTGCTTGTATAACTACTCCCAGGAACAGCTAGCGCAGAATTGCAGGTCTGACTCAGCCAGACCCAAAGCAGTAAAATTCCTTTTTCAGACAGGGACCTATGGTGTGGCAAAATTGGTAGTCCCATTGCTAGCTGTCCCACGTGGCTACTGATCCCAGTACCACCTCTTCAGGCCCTGCCAGCCCTCCTGGCTGCAGCTTCCTCTTTCCACTGCCAGTTCCACCACAGTACTCTCCACTGGCTCTGCACCTATCCCAAACTGCATGCCACTAGTCCTTTCAGGTGTGCCTCCCAGTCCTTCTGACTGCGTGTCACTCACCAGCCTCCTTGTTTTCAACATTTTGTTTCTCCTGGAAACTTGCCTGGCAGTGTTCTCCTGCTGTCCTCTCCTTGTTCCGGGCCTCCTGTCCAGGACACCTCCGTTGGTTTTAAGAAGGTCCCGTATGCACCTGAGCCCAAGCCCCCCCAGACTAGGGAGCTCCCTCCAAGGCCACCACAGCCTAACACTCCATTTCCAGCTTCCACCCGAACATCTCCCCCACAGGCCTGTCCCCTGTCAACCCAAGTTGAGGATTGGATTGGAATACTCCAGGCAGCTCCACCTCTCCTCTCCTCCTTTCTTTCCAGAAGATTCTAGCATGTTCTGGAAACAAGTGGGGGGTCTCAGTGACGCTGCCTGTGAATCACCAAGCTTTCCCTGGATTGCTGCCAACCCAGGAAACAAAACAAGCAGTCCGGCAGACACTGACTAAAATCTAAACTACTCACCTATCACACTAGAGGGTGCTACATACAAATATATCATATTTTTAAAAACGTGAATTTGATGCCAGTTAGATTGTAAATAGTGTAGGGCAGGGATACTAAATCTGGTCAATAACATTTTCTTCCAGAGGAGGTCCAAGTCTCATATTTGTGCTTTAGTAGCTGGCTTGGCTACTATTGAACTACTGGCACCATCAATTCCCATGCTACAAAACTTGCTATACTGGACTCTATGGCCATCTAGCTAATGCCTTCACTGCATTAATGCTGCCATTTCTGGGGACACCTTAAAGAGATCTTCCTTCCTGACACCCTGCACTACGGAATACCACGGCTGCTAACATACAGCAAGACTCAAGCTTTGCAAACGGATAAGTAGCAATTGTTTTACTTGTAGTGCCTAGTATTACCTGCTACATATATTACTTCTAATCAATTGCTGTAATTGACTCTGGCTTACTAAGTACTAACATACTACTTGGGATTGTCTGTTGTGTCCTCAGTTGCTTGCTGTGAAGTATCTTAAATGAATATATACTTCCTATTTAGCTGAGCTATATTTGCCTCTTTTACGCAACTATTAGTTTCCCACACTATTCCTATTTACTACGTGCTTGACATAAGTTATCACTTGTTTATGGGTCCACACCCTAAGTTACTGAACATGTTCACCTTAAATTTTCTATGCTAAGGGTTGAAGGTATTTCATACCTGCACCCTTAGTGGCCTAAGGCATTCCTTAATCTTAAAGTGATATGATGTAGAGAACACCCAAACTCCTGTTCTCTGATTGGAGTGACGCCTGGGGTCCCGTACTGATAATCGCTTGCATACAGAAGTGCATTGGAATCTTTATGTGCATTATAATCTTTTAACGCTAAGGATTGGACTCATGTTGTAATACGTCCTCCCTTAATAGCTCAACGCATTCCTTTGTGTGAGAGAGATGATCACTCCTGTGCTCTGATTGGAGTGACGCCTGGTGTCCAATACTGAAATCTCACATAACATAGAGAGGTGCATTGAAATCTTTTGCTAACCGCAGTTGTGGTTCACTCCCGTTCACCATCCCGTTTGTGACAGAAACATATAGTTCCATGCTGCAGGCAATCCACTGGAGAAATGGACAAAAAAACAACTATAAGGTACTACTGATGCTGTCCACTGATGGACAAAGGGTATTTATAACACAATGGTGGATTACTGGTATATATGAGGAATTCAATTTGCTTCCAAAAATCGGTATCGAAAATGTATTTGCATAAATATAACCAAAGCTTAAAGAAAATGGGTAACAAGCTGTGACAGAACCCACTGTAACTTTGTGTTTTGGAGGGGACTGTTGGCTGTATTCCTACCCACCGACTATGGCCCAGCAGAAAATGGGAGATTTGGAGGGCTATTTGCTGTCTCCCGAAACTAGGAGAAGATGCCACCTACATACATTTGTGTCCACGGTCGCTGGTTCATAGGAACCGGGTGAACACGGTATCTGTGGCCGGGTTCGTGGAGCCATTTCCGGGTACTTAAACCTATTGGCCCGGCTGGGCTAAATATATACTTTTATTCCACAAACAATGTACTTTTAGATAATAAAGGCATATACAAGATGGCGGTATGCCCAAAGTATGGGGATACGAGACTTGGGGACAAAATTGCATTGGGAAAATATAATGATGTCCCTATGTAAGTTACATCCCTTCTCCCCATCCTCCCGCTCTTGTTATTGTGTTTTATTCTGTTATGTCACAGCATGTAGACAAAAGGTGTGGAGAGGCATCCCAGTGGGGGATGTGTAAGGAGGGGCTGCCTGTTTGTCCTAATCCCTTTATGTGTTTTAACTGTAGTTTCTGTTTGAATGTACAAGTGTTGGGTTCCCATTGGTTCTTACTTGTCCCCTGCCCCCTGGTCATAGAATCAGGCTATGGTGAGTGTCCTGAACTGTGTTTAAAGGTGTATGTTTTGTACTTAATAAACTGTTTATGTTCTGCATGTTTAACACTCAACACCTGTGTGGTTTGCCTTGTTATTGGGGGTTAAGGGCTCGTTATGGCGAGTCTGCCGGCTGCGGGTGAATTTGGAGAACAGGAGACACAGGTCTGGCAGAGGTGCCCAGCTGGGATATCCGAGATCCATCACACAACCAAACTCTATACACTGGTAGAGACCCAGCATGGATGGAGAGATGGAATCCATTGTATAACAGCCAGGGGAAGCCTTGGTATGAAAGTGGCAGGGTAAATACTGATGGATACAGGGACAACAGAGTCTCTGGAAGGCAGCCACAGGCATAACAAGCAAATGGCTGCTCTGTGTACCTAAAGTGATGTCATCGGCAGCACCGTGTTTATGAAGAAATATAACAGCCGGGCTTAGCAATTCGCTGAAAATGTCAGAGGGAGTAGTCAACCCAGAAACACTTGCTTGTCAAATGGGATATGAACTGGTGAATGGTTGCTTGAACTGCCCTGTTGTTTAGCAACCAATCACCCACTTCTTAATTTGAAAAGTTCCAGCCTCTATACAGACCTGCTGCACTGACAATCTTTTGCCCTTCCTCGAGGATGAAAACGGGCAGGCTTAAAGGACACTCAGGCATGTATTTTGCAAGGCTGCAGTCCAGATACTTCCTCTGCCGCCTGACATTTTTGGGTGACTACACCCCTTAGCTATTTAAGAAATGTCAGACGGCGGAGAATGCAGACAGTGGGAGCCTTTGAGGATTTTTTTTTTATTTTTTGATGATGGATCTACACCAGGGGACATTTATGTTTTATTTCTTAATAAAGGAATTGTCAAAAACTTGTTTTGTGTTTAAGGGGGTGGGGCTGCTCACTCGTCCTTTCCTGACTTCCCAGGCTGCATGCTCGGATAAGGGTCTAGTTCGAATTTTGGGGGGACCCACATATTTTTTTTTCATTATGGTTTGGGCTTCCCCTTGAAATCTATACTAGATCCGAAGGGCCTTTTATGGATTGGGGGGACCCCACGCTGTTTTTTTTTCAGAATTTTTCATCGATTGTTAAGGACGCAGCAACCGGCTTCCCATCCCGCTCCTTAACAACCAGCTATTCTTCACACAGAATTCTAATTTGTCTATCATTTTTCGTCCAATCCGATTTCTAAATGTTCTGAAAATTTGGAATTCATTGGAAAATGAATATCCGAAAAAAAATTAAAGGAATTTAAACAGAATTTATTACTATTTTATTTGGAGATTAGAATACATTCGGATCTCAGAATAACCCAAATTTTGTCCAAATTTACATTAGAATCAAAACAAATTGCACTACTCATTGTTACCTATATACATCCTGTGTATAATTTCATAATTGTAACTGTTTCTTTGTTTAGTCCCTGTATGGGCTATTCCAGCCCTCAAAAAATCCACTCGCCTGCTCGCATTTTGCGAGTGGATTTTGAGGTCGGCGAGGAATGGGCTGCCTGGGAGCCGGGGGGGGGCGAGCACCGCCGGCAGCCTGTGTGTAATAGGAGTCCTTCTCTCAGTGACCATGGAGGGGGAATAGAGAGAGAGCCGCCCGGATGTTTAGAGCGCAGCGCGGTGAACACAGGATAACAGTTTTCATTTTATTTGCCGTGTTCCCCGCCGCTCGCTGTCATGTTCAGCCCCGCCTCCTGGTCCCGGAACTTTGATAGACAGATCACCCGTCCAATTCTGATGACGGGTGATCTGTCAATCAAAGTTCCCCCGGCCAGGGGGCGGGGCTGATAATGACGTTGAGCGGCGGGAACACGGCAAGTAAAATGAAAACTGTTATCCTGTGTTCCCCACGCTGCGCTCTGATCACCTGGGCGGCTCTCCTGTTCCTGTCCTCCCCTGCACACAGGAACCAGGTAGGCTGCATAGTGGACACAGGCTGCATTTGGTAAACACAGGCTGCATGGTGGACACGGGCTCCATTTGGTGAACACAGGCTGCATGGTGGACACGGGCTGCATTTGGTGGACACGGGCTGCCTTTGGTGGACACAGGCTGCCTTTGGTGGACACGGGCTACATTTGGTGAACACGGGCTGCATTTGGTGAACACGGGCTGCATTTGGTGAACACGGGCTGCATTTGGTGGACACGGGCTGCATGGTGAACACGGGCTGCATTTGGTGGACACGGGCTGCATAGTGAATACGGGCTGCATTTGGTGGACACGGGTTGCATTTGGTGGACACGGCTGCATTTGGTGGACACGGGCTGCATTTGGTGGACACGGGCTGCATTTGGTGGACACAGGCTGCATTTGGTGGACACAGGCTGCATGGTGAACACGGGCTGCATTTGGTGAACGCGGGCTGCATTTGGTGGACACGGGCAGCATTTGGTGGACACTGGCTGCATTTATTAGATACGGACTGCATGTTGAACACGGGTTGCATTTGGTGGACACGGGCTGCATTTGGTGGACACAGGCTGCATTTGGTGGACATGGGCTGCATTTGGTGGACACAAGGCTGCATTGGTGGGCATAGGCAGCCTGCATTGGTGGGCACGGATACAGTTGTTGTTAATATTTATTTTTCTAACTTAATTCTGCATAAAACATTTAAGTGTCATCTCATGAGATTTATGAGGGCGTGTTTAGGGGCGAAATTAGGGGTGGGGCGGGCTGGGTGGAGCAACTGGTGACGAGTAACCCTTGAGGCCTGGCTAGTAGCTCAGGACTTGAAATTTTGAGCCCTGTGCTAATCCCCTAATCCCTGTTGTAAGAGTACAGGGCTTGTCTGAATGCTCTTCAGTGATGAGCTGAAATTATGAGCTATATTCACGTAGCTCGGCGTATAGTTTGGCCGGAGTAGCGCATCTCATATGCACTACGCCAACGTAAAATAAGGCTCCCAGACCATTTTTCACAAAGATCTGGTGCCGTACGTTGCGCCGGCATAGGGTAAATAGGCAGGCGTAAGCCCGCCTAATTCAAATGTGGAAGGTAGTGGGCGTGTTGTATTCAAAGTAGCCGTGACCCCATGTAAATTTTTTCACTAACGATCCGCGCATACGCGTGCATGCTCAGAGTCACATCGCATATACTCCCTAAGATACGTCGGCTCAATGCTTTCGACGTAAACGAAACCTACGCACATTCCCATTCACGTACCACTTACGTAAACAACGTAAAATTTGACGGCTGTTCTGACGTCTATAATTTAACATTGGCTGCGCCTCAAATAGCAGGGGTAACGTTACACCGGACGTAAGCCTTACGTAAACGGCGTAGCGGGAGCAAGTCTGTTCGTGAATCGGCGTATCTAGGTCATTTACATATTCTATGTGTAAATCTACAGAAGCGCCACTAGCGGCCAGCGTAAATATGCACCCTAGATACAACGGCGTACTAACACTTACGTCGGTCGGAGGAAGCTAGAATTCAGGCGTGTCTAGCTACCAGAATGGCACGCATAGATACGACGGCGCATCTTTCTACTTACGTATGTTGTTGAAACAATGTGCTTTATGGGCATTTCCTGTTATGCTGTACATTTTAAATAAAACATTGATTTGCTTAAAGTGAAATGCTTTTTTTTACCTTATTGTATTCCCTGCATTAACCACTTCCCTACCCGCCCATAGTCATATGACGTCCACAGATGGGATCTTCCATCCTGGGTGAACGTCATATGAGGTCCTGGGCTTCCCGGCCATCTGGCATTGCTCGGGACCCGGTGCGCGTGCCCGGCGGACGCGATGTCCGCCTGGCACCAGTGATTGCCCGCGATCACGTCAGGACCATGGATCTGTGTGTGTAAACACACAGATCCAGGTCCTGTCAGAGGTGAGAAGACCGATGTGTGTTCCCAGTATAGAGGAACACAGATCGGTCTCCTCCCCATGTGAGTCCCCTCCCCCTACAGTTAGAATCACTAGGATAAAAAGCACTACAAGCCACAGCAAGAAAATGGGACACACAGTTGACGCGTTTCTTGCTGTAGCTTGTAGTGGTTTTTATCCTATTTTACTAAGAAAGGCAACAAAAGGAATGTTTTCTGTCCAAACATCTTTTTTGGTCCTTTGCTATACACATTGCCAGCACCCTTGGTCTTTGAGAGGAGGTTGATTACCAAAGCACATCCACCTTGAGCGGTTACCTTCCTTTCCCTAGAATCACTCACTAGGAAACATATTTAACCCCTTCAGCGCCCCCTATTGTTAACCCCTTCCCTGCCAGTCACATTTACACAATAATCAGTGCAGTTTTATAGCACTAATCGCTGTGGTCCCAAAAATGTGTCAAAAGTGTCCGATATGTCCTTCGCAATGTCACAGTCACAATAAAAATCGCAGATCGCCGCCATTACTAGTAAAAAATATAAAAAAATGCAATAAAACTATTCACTATTTTGTAGACGCTATAACTTTTGCGCAAACCAATCAATATACGCTTATTGCGATTTTTTTTACCAAAAATATGTAGAAGAATACATTTCGGCCTAAACTGAGGAAAAATGATTTTTTAAAAAAAAAAATGATATTTATTAAATCAAAAAGTAAAAAATAATGTGTTTTTTTGCAAAATTGTCAATGTTCTTTTGTTTATAGAGCAAAAAATAAAAACCGCAGAGGTGATCAAATACCACCAAACTAAAGCTCTATTTGTGGGGAAAAAAGAACATACATTTTTGTTTGGGTGCAATGTCACACGACCGCGCAGCTGTCAGTTAAAGCAGCACAGTGCCGAATCGAAAAAAGTGCTCTGGTCAGGAAGGGGGTAAATTCTTCCAGGGCTGAAGTGGTTAAAGAGGTTCTAAAGATTTTTTTTTTGCATTCTCTGCATTAGGGTAAAAAATGTTTAGGCATTAGTATCACCCCTTTACCCCCCAACCCCCCCCCCCTTATACTTACCTGAGCTCTGTCGATCCAGCTCTGTACCTGTCTGTAGTGGCTCTCCCTGCTCCCACAGGCTTTGCTGAGCCAATGGCTATGGCTGCTGTCAGTCAAATCCTGTGACAAGGGAGTGGGAAGCAGGGGAGCAGGGGAGTGGGGGATGGGGCCAAGCCACGCTGTCTGTGTCTATATACAAAGCTTGAAATTAAGCCTGCAGATGTGCCACTATATGGGTGCACACACAGAAGAGGAAGAGCAGACAGTGCCATCAGGAAAACTCAGAAGAGGAAGAAAGGGGACCATTCTGCGCAATACCATTGCACAGAGCAGGTAAGTATAACATGTTTATTATTTTAATTTAAAAAATAAAAAAGAGAAGGGTGCAGGCAAACTTTTCTCAAGCAATGAGATTTCTCATGTTCTCCAGACACTAAATCTCTGGGACTTGATGGATTACCCAATGGCTATTATAAAAAGTTTGATCTTTTGACACCCCATTTAGTCTTTTATTTTAATTATTTGAGAAGAGGCAATCTTATTTTTACAGATTAAAACAGGGCATATATTAGTCTAATCCCCAAACCAAATAAGGACCTTGCAGAATTATAAAACGGCGGCAGGTCGGCTCTGCTGGGCGAGATCACGTATATCTACGTCATCACGCCGAGCAGCCAATAGGGGGCGCGCGCACTCGCCCCTAGCGCCAAGGCGCGTGCCCAGCGGGCGCGACGACCGCCAGGCACCCACGATCGCTCGTTACAGAGCGAGAACCGGGAGCTGTGTGTGTAAACACACAGCTCCCGGTCCTGTCAGGGGGAGAAATGCTTGATTGTCTGTTCATATAATGTATGAACAGTGATCAGTCATTTCCCCAAGTCAGTCCACCCCCCTTCAGTTAGAACACACCCAGGGAACATACTTAACCCCTTCCTCGCCCCCTAGTGTTAACCCCTTCCCTGCCAGTGGCATTTTAGTAATCAATGCATTTTTTTAGCACTGATCGCTATAAAAATGCCAATGGTCCCAAAAATGTGTCAAAAGTGTCTGAAGTGTCCACCATAATGTCGCAGTACAGATAAAAATCACTGATCGCCGCCATTACAAGTAAAAAAAAATATTAATAAAAATGCCATAAAACTATCCCCTATTTTGTAAACGCTAACCAATCAATAAACGCTTATTGCGATTTTTTTAACGAAAAATATGTAGAAGAATACGTATCGGCCTAAACTGAGGAAAAATATGTTTTTTTTATATATTTTTGGGGGATGTTTATTACAGCAAAAAGTAAAAAATATTCATTTTTTTCAAAATTGTCAGTTAAAGCGACGCAGTGCTGAATCGCAAAAAAGTGGCCTGATCTTTGACCAGCAATATGGTCCGGGGATAAAGTGGTTAAACTATTTTTTTAGAACACTATATCCATCAGGATTTATTACATTTCGACAAACATCAGATTAGATACGTCGATCATGGAATCTCATCATGGCAGTTCACTCACAGTGGGATTTTCCACTGACCGACATGCTATGTTATTGTCATTAGATCTCCACAAGACATTTGACAGTCTTGGGATTATTTATTTTTGGTGTTAGAAATTATGGGATTTGACTCTTTCTTCCTATGTGTTCTGCGTCCTTTATATCACACTCCCACAGCACATATTTTTCTTAAGGGTAACAAATCAGATCCCCTAGTTATACAATGAGGTACACAACAAGGTTGTCCCTTATCACCCCTCTTATTTGCAATTGCAATGGAACCACTAGCTATTGCTATAAGTGCTCATCCCAATATCAAAGGCATTCATTGCGGTCATTACCAACAGAAATTTGCATTATTTGCAGACAATGTTTTACTGTACATTACTTCCACTCATACGGCATTTCCTAATTTACTTATAAATTCCTTTTTGTGGTTATCAGGCTTAACAGTAAACAAACATAAATCTTTCTGAACCCACAGTTACTGTACAGTACTGCATCAGAATTCTGAGTTTCAGTGGGCACCTCATTCCCTTTCTTATTTAGGGATCCATTTGACCTACTCCCTACATATACTCTACTCGGCAAATTATCCACCTATGTTTAGAATTTTTCAGAAGATATGAATAGATGGTCAGGACCAAATCTTTCTTGGTATGGAAAGATTTCTTCTATCAAGATGAACATACTACCTAAGATCTTATACCCCTTTTGAAATCTCCCTATTATGATTCCTAGATGAGGCCTTTTGATATTTCAACAAAAAATCTTAATTTTTTGGGGGGGACAAAAAACACCCCACAATTAAGAGAACAGCACTTTACACTTTGAAATCCCAGGGAGGCTGGGAGTCCCTAATTTAGTAGTTTATCACCAAGCAGCTCAGATAGCCCAATTATCACTTACTACAATTCTAAGCCTGACTCTACACTGGGTTGACATGGAAGCCCTTTCATGCTCCAGGGTTTCGATTTCAGCTATAATTTGGATTCCTAGCAGATTAT
Organism: Rana temporaria; assembly: GCF_905171775.1. Classification (NCBI taxonomy): domain Eukaryota; kingdom Metazoa; phylum Chordata; class Amphibia; order Anura; family Ranidae; genus Rana; species Rana temporaria. Next base: position 481,609,083 of record NC_053489.1, read on the forward strand.
GTCCTCCTATTCTATGTCCTACATGTTCATTCTCATTATTAATATGGGACTAGAGTTGGGTGAAAATGTTCGGCCCGAGCATGAGTTCAGGCCGAACCAGGCGTCAAGTCCTGGGGAAAAAAGTGTGGGAACTCCCACCCAAGATCCACTCCCCCACCAAAAAAAAATATGATACGCTCATATGCATAAGTACTAAACCGCATGTTTTTTTTTCTCGATCCACTGTACCTTAGTAATCCTTTACGATACTGACCGCTTCCTGAATATGGATTCATCAGGTAGTGTGCGGGTATTCCGTCACTTCCTCGATGCCGCAATATCTCCTGGGAGCTTTTGTCAATGTTCCCAGGAGACATTGCGGAGGTCTGCCGCGAGTTATCGCGGGATATAGAAAGAACTTGCTTTGAGCTGGGCATCGCCCCTTAGTGAAGGATTGGCTCGGGCGGCTCGGCTGCTCTCGGCTGCTATAGTCCTGCAAAGGGAACTGCGTTCCTGCTCTGAAAAAAGTGCAGGAACTCCGTTCCCACACGTTCCCGCAGGACTTGAGCCCTGGGCCGAACATTGGCTGGAACACACGAATTTGCCTAACTGCTTTATGTCTCGGAGTGCCTGAGAGTAGATGCAGGTCATGGCAGGGTGACAGACAAACCGCAATGCTCATCGGCCCCTATGGGGGTACCGCTACATATGGTTCCTTCAAGGATTGCCAAAGTGAATCCACGAGCTTCCTCTAGATGTTTTAAAAACTGGGGTCAGGAGGGAACTATAGTTCATACGATGTCCCAAAATGCACAGATTTTGGATTCAAGTGTTTGACTTTATCCATTTAATTACAGATGTAAATCTTATTAGATCCCCAAAAATTGCTCTTTTTCCAAAAATGTATAAAGATCTCTCTAAACTTTCCAAATGCTTAATTTCTTATATAATCCTGGCTGCTAGTATATCTGCTGCATATTGTTGGAACCAGTCAGTAGTGACATTTGACTATGTCAAACAAAAATTTATTAGGATCATGATCAATGATAAGATGACTTGCACTTTACATAACCACTAAACTAAATGTAATAATACTTGCCAACCCTGGATACAATGCTTATCTATAGATACCTAAAATCTGTATAAGCAAAATCTTGACTGCCCTTTTCCTACCCATTCCCCCCTTTTTTTTATTTAATTTTTTCTCTCTTCTCTTTTCTGGTTACCATTTATGTTGACCGGACTTTGAAAAATATCAACATTTGCTTTGTGATCATCTTAAGAAATCTTGGTTTTATATAACTATCATCTTACAATTTCACCCAAACAAGATATTATATCAATTGTTTATTTTTATTATCAGTTTTATATTTGCATCGATCCCTTTAACAATTGTATTTTTTTATATGTCTTAGATATGTTATACATTTTATCATTAACAGTATGTCAGTTATTAACATATCTGTTACAATTTTTATATCTTTGTCTTATGATGAGAAAAACAATAAAAATATTAATACATAAAAAAAAACAATAGCCTTTACAACCACTTTAAATACAAGCATTAAGTAAAAGAAAGGTTAAATATAGCAAATTAATTCTGTTTTCTACAGTACATGCTAAAATAGTATCTGAATATTACCACAATATGAATTTGTTTAACATACAGTATATGAACATTTACTGCTAAAATAAAGGATAGAAATATAGGCTAGTCTCCTATTTTGATAGTCTGTGATGGTTCTTGCTATGATTTTGTTGTTTGACATCCTTTATCAGGCTACCTGCCATTGCATGTGTATTGGATACAGAGTCTTTTAAACCTGTGGGTGACATGTTGGTAATCCCTGCCAAAGCTACTGTCTCTATTCCGACAAAAGAACAGCCTAATTACACTGTATAAGGGTTTGATTCACTCTAACCACTGCCTTGTTATTTTGCAGGTGTATGTTATCTGGTGTGTTTGAACAATGTGAAAAAAAGAGTGTGCTCAAGTATCAAGATAAAGTCTACTCATTTGAAAAAATTGTTTTTCATTTTTGTTGGTTATTACTAGCATAATGTGTTTGCAAACCTAGGGCTTCACTGACATTTAGCATTATCTTATGGGACGTTGTCCAGAATGAATATTCCCATTAAGGAGTTGTATATTGACTTAACACCATATTACATTAAGCAAAGTATATCTAAGAGCACAACTGCATCTGACTATCCTTTAAATTTAGTAAGCAAGACAGTGAATTTATATTAACAATATATATTTTATTTTTTACCCATATTGTTCCCTAATGCATGTGTGAAGTCGTATTTAATTTTTAATTTATTTTCAAATATATTTATTACAAAACTTAACATAAACTTAGATGCATCTGTGTATAAAGAATGCCATCCTATTTTTTTTAAAAAATATGCTCTAAGCTGCTCTACTGTTAGTTCACCTTAATTTAAGAATACTTTTTCACACCACCCTTTCTGTGCAAAATAATTTATTTAAATCATCAAATGTTGTGTTTCTGAGCCTCACACTTAAAGTATAACTAAAGTTATATCAGTTTTGGATAGAGTGTAGGATTAGAACACTTGTCAGTTTTTTTATTTGCTGCCTGTGCCCTCGTTAGGAAGATTTGCCCTCTCTATTTGTCCTGTTTACCATTATATTTGAAAGTAAAAGTAAAACTTGGGTTGTTTTCAGAAAAGTAATAGAGGGAAATATTCAATCAAATCATTTTTATTTTAGTTTTGTTATTGCTTTTTACAAACTTAGAGAGAGTTTTTTAGATAGTAACAATAATAGTGACAAAAAAGAAAAACTTTCCCTTTACATTCTATGATAAGATAATACAAACATCTAAATACAATCCAACGTTATCTATTCTATCAGGGTAAGAAAAAAAAAAGAGCAATACCTCAAAAACATAGAACATCTAACAAGACACTACAACAATGAACATACACCTCTATATATCATTCATTTTAAATTCAATCTCTACTTCTAGGTTTATTTCAGATCTATCTTCTACCTCTGGTCCCCCACTCCCCCCTCCTCTTCCAACTCCCTACACATACCGTCATAGAACAAATTGCTAGGAGCAAGCCAATAGGACCATATTCTTTTAAATTTATAGGGAACTCCCCTGTGTTTGTAAGCCAGTTTTTCTCTTTGTAATATAAAATTAACCTTATTACACCATTGTTTGTGGGTTGGAGGTGTTGTATTGATCCATTTCTGTAGAATGGTCTTACGAGCTAAGTAAAGGGCTCTAGTCCACATCTTCTTCATCTCTGTAGGCAAAGCTCCATCTGGGACTATCCCCAATATTGCTATTTTGGGTACACATGGTATTTCTGTACGGAATAGTGTATTCAAGATCTGGAATACTTTCTCCCAGTATTTATGGAGCTTAGGGCAACGCCAAAGCATATGGATTAGAGATTTGTTAAATACGGAGCATCGCGGGCATAGAGGCGATGTATGTTTTCCCCAATCATATCAATTTTGCGGAGTATAATGTGTTCTATGTATTATGAAAAGCTGTGTCAATTTCTGACTATAGATACTTTAGGTAGAACCTCCATAGCCTCCTTCATTCCTCCTCACTAAGATCTCTTTGTCAACGTACAAAACTATTCTCCTGTACATCTACTCTCTCCACATTTAGGAGCATCAGGTAGAGACCTCTATTAGACCTCATTTCGAAGATCGTGATGAAGTTGCCTTCATGAATATCTCTGATGGATTATATTGTAGATGGAAAGTTGAAGTCTGACTTTGTAAAGCATGTTGTATTTGAAGATACTGATAGAAATTCTTATTTGATAGTCGAAAACGTTCTTTCAATATATCGAAGGATAAAAACACATCTCTCTCAAACAATTGGTGTAAAAACATTATTCCTGCACTTTTCCATTCTATCAATTCTGGCAATTTGTTTAACTCAGATAGACAATAATTGTCCCATATTGGCATATGTTTAGTATACCCCGTATGATGAGTAATAATATGTATAGTTTCCCAGAGCCTATGAATTTAAAAAAAAGTTGGTATTTTTCTCCTTGTAGAATTGATGGGATACTATTTGTTGTACCAATGGAAGTGATTTGAATTGAGTCATTAGGATATTTTGTATAGGGTCTTGGTTATCTATCTCCTCCCATCCACTTCAATGCTGGAGTTGTGCTGCCATATAGTAGAATCTTGTATTAGGAACCGCTATTCCTCCTCTATCTTTTGCCTGTTCCAGAGTTTCCAATTTAATTCTTGGTTTACCATATTTCCATATAAGATCTCTAAAGGTCGAATCAATTGTTCTAAATTATTTTGATGTCAACCAAACTGTGCAGTTATGTAGTAAATATAACAATTGGGGCAGCCACACCATTTTCACCAGGTTTGCCCTTCCCATTATTGTCAATGGGAATCTACACCAGGTTTTACCTTGTTGCCTAAATCTTGCCACAAGAGGTAGAATATTGTTGTCTATATAATTATTAACCTGTGGGGTTATTATCACCCCTAGTTATTTAAATGATGCAACATACTTCATCTGGTAGTTTTGGTATGGAGGCTCCAATTGCAATATATTGATGGCATCAATAGGCATAATTACTGATTTGTCTCATTTAATTTCAAACCCTAAGAATGTTCCATAGGTATCAATAAGTGAGATGGCTGAAGTCAAAGATATATGTGTATCCCCTAGGAATAATAAAGCATCATCAGAAAAGAGAGCTATTTTTTCTTCCACCCCACTTCTACGAAATCCTACGATATCCGAACCATCTCGAATAGGCTCCGCCAAAGGCTCCACGGCCAACGCAAAGAGGAGCGGAGACAGGGGACAACCCTGTCTCGTCCCTCTTTCCAGCAGGAATGGAGACCATACAGATCCATTAATCTGCACTCTTGACTTGCAGCGCTATATAGCAATTTTATCCACCTTATAAATCTTGGTCCTATTCCAGGGAAATATTCAAATGGGGACAATAGTTCTGGTGATCTGGGGGTCCCCAAGGAATTTACTGAATTTGCAGGGATTTCCTCTCACTCCCTGTTTGGCTATGGGACAGAAAGTGAAGGGAAATCTCCTTTGCAATGGGACACAGATGGCGCAAAAAAAATCTCACATTGGTTATTACCTTCCCTTGCTCTATACAAAATAAAATAAAAAACTTTTGCCTATAGTTCTACTTTTAGCCTAGTACACGCTAATATTTTTTTTTTCATTCAGCCCAACGGGTTAAATAAAATAAAAAACTGACAGCTTAGATCTGAGCCACTGTGCTAACAATACAATGTTAGTAGAGCAATCTCCCCTGCTGAGCTATGGTGTTCTGACAAGGTGACAGCCCCCTCCACCAGAACACTTCGGTCAGCGCTCTCAGCCAGTCATCAGACCTATTTCGGTCATGACACTTACACAGAAACTTCTAGCAGAACCAGCTGCTGTACACATGGGCCAAATGTTGGTCGGTTTCTACTGAACCAGCCGATGTTGCCTAACATTCAGCCTGTGTGTACTAGGCATTATCTTAAGAACAGTAAAGTAAAAGAAATCTCACCACGCACAGCATCTCTACATTGCTTGGGGTTTCCTTCTCTCTATGGCAGAAGATGCACTTGCTTGTTATTATATGGTCTATGAATATGTGGATTTTAAAATGTCAGGAAAAGTCACATTTACCATCAGGTAAATGTTTTTGCTCAACATGGGGGAATGTTTTATTTAAAAAAGTACATACAAAAATGTACAAACACAGAAAATGAGATAAAAGTAAAAGGCATTTTTGGTACAGTATCATATGCATTTATGGTGGGAAGAAAAAGAAAACAAAAAGTTCCACATCTGAATAGTATCACAGTTAATAAAGGATTGATTTGCATTTTTACTTAGATTAGATTCTGCAATCAGTACAGACATGGAAGCATGTAAAAGGGTTGATATGGTGCCATACTACCGTATTTGCCAGTGTATAAGGCGACCGGGCGTATAAGACGACCCCCTAATTTGACAGTTTTTTAAGATTTTTTTGCCTGTACTTACCGTATAAGACGCTTCATATTTTTTCCTTCTGGAGCCATATTCTTCTTCCTTCTTGCTGGAGCTGGAGCCAATCACAGCGAGTGATGTATTCTATTAATGAATACAAAGCCTGCTTGGATTGGCAGAGGCTGTAACATCATCAGCCCACGCCTCTTTGACTCTCAAAGCCAATCCGAGCAGGCTTCTGTATGTAGCCTGCTCAGATTGGCAGAGGTTGTTACTTCAAGGCTCTGTATTCATTTGAATACAACGCTCACCGGGATTGGCTAAGCTACATACAGTATTACTGCACATCCAGCAGGCACCCGAGCAGCTGACCCGGCGTATAAGACGACCCCTGATTTTTGGCCAGTTTTTTTTTTGTGTAAAAGGTATTCTTATACGCCAGCAAATACAGTATATGGAAATCTTTTTTTAAAGAAAGTAAAAATATGCAAAAGTACTACTGAGAACAATGTTTAATCTTAAACAAATAAAATACCCTTGTCAGAGTGTGGTTTCTTGAAAAATGGAAGACTTTAATAATGTCTGCACATCAATTAGATTTTGAATTTAAGAGATGTAAATTTCTTCCCCGCAGAGTAAGTAATGTATCCTGTGTTACAAAAGGTAATTCCAATAGACTGCAGGTATTGAGGGAAGAGAGCCCTCTTCCTCATAATGTTTGGTATTTTTCCAGACAAACTTTTTGTTCTTAAATTACCTTTTTTAAATGGAAGTGCATCATTAATATATTTTAAACAGTGTGTCAATGTGGAGGATAGCTTTTGTAGCCAGGTTTTAGCTATACACTTCTTAGCTACACACCATGTATACAGTAGAAAACAATTAATGCATTGATCAAGGCTGAGGTTTCATTAATACCTAGCAGAAAAGTCGTTGGGTCCAAGCCCACAGCAGATCCCATGTGATTATACAAAAAGTTTAAAATTTGTTTCCAATAACCCTAAATCATTAGGCAAAGCCATGATAAAATTAAATATGGCAGGGAGCCTTTGACATTTGGAACAGAGTGGGCTATGATGAGTTTTATATTTGGAGATATAAATAACAGTGAGATAAGCCCAACACATTATGAAAACGTTTCTCTAATGCCTTGAACTAGACAGGGGGGGTGAGCAAGGAGAGGAGCCACCGCCGCCGACTGGTTGTTGAAAGCACGGGGAACATGACAGCTTTCAATTCAATAGTTGTGTTCCCCTCAGCGAGCCGCCATTTACACCCCCTCCCCCTTGTCCGGCACTTTGATAGACAGATCACCCATCCCAGGATTGGACGGGTGATCTGTCTATCAAAGTTTCCCGGGCAAGGAGGAGGGGCTGTATATGGCGGCTCGCGGCGGGGGAACACAGCTATTGAAATGAAAGCTGGCATGTTCCCCACGCTTTGAACAACCAGGCTGCGGTGGCTCTGGCTCCGGCTCTGGCTCCTCTCCTCCTCTCACTCAGCACAGGTAGGCTGCTATGGGGACACTGGCTGCAATGAGGACACTGGCTGCTATGGGGACACTGGCTGCTATGGGGAAACTGGCTGCAATGGGGACACTGTCTGCTATGGGGACACTGGCTGCAATGGGGACACTGGCTGCTATGGGGACACTGGCTGCTATGGGGACACTGGCTGCAATGGGGACACTGACTGCAATGGGGACACTGGCTGCTATGGGGACACTGGCTGCAATGGGGACACTGGCTGCAATGGGGACACTGACTGCTATGAGGACACTGACTGCTATGGGGACACTGGCTGCTATGGGGACACTGGCTGCAATGGGGACACTGACTGATATGGGGACACTGGCTGCAATGGGGACACTGGCTGCAATGGGGACACTGACTGCTTTGGGGACACTGACTGCTATGGGGACACTGGCTGCTATGGGGACACTGGCTGCAATGGGGACACTGACTGCTATGGGGACACTGGCTGCAATGGGGACACTGGCTGCTATGGGGACACTGGCTGCAAATAGGGACACTGGCTGCAATGGGGACACTGGCTGCTATGGGGACACTGGCTGCACTGGGGACACTGGCTGCAATGGGGACACTGACTGCTATGAGGACACAGACTGCTATGGGGACACTGGCTGCTATGGGGACACTGACTGCTATGGGGACACTGGCTGCTATGGGGACAATGACTGCTGTGGGGACACTGGCTGCTGTGGGGACACTGGCTGCAATGGGGACACTGGCTGCTATGGGGACACGTGGCTGCAATGGGGACACTGGTTGCTATGGGGACACTGGCTGCTATGGGGACACTGGCTGCAATGGGGACACTGGCTGCTATGGGGACACTGGCTGCTATGGGGAAACTGGCTGCAATGGGGACACTGTCTGCTATGGGGACACTGGCTGCAATGGGGACACTGGCTGCTATGGGGACACTGGCTGCAATGGGGACACTGGCTGCAATGGGGACACTGGCTGCTATGGGGACACTGGCTGCAATGGGGACACTGGCTGCAATGGGGACACTGACTGCTATGAGGACACTGACTGCTATGGGGACACTGGCTGCTATGGGGACACTGGCTGCAATGGGGACACTGACTGATATGGGGACACTGGCTGCAATGGGGACACTGGCTGCAATGGGGACACTGGCTGCAATGGGGACACTGACTGCTTTGGGGACACTGACTGCTATGGGGACACTGGCTGCTATGGGGACACTGGCTGCAATGGGGACACTGACTGCTATGGGGACACTGGCTGCAATGGGGACACTGGCTGCTATGGGGACACTGGCTGCAATGGGGACACTGGCTGTAAGGGGGACACTGGCTGCTATGGGGACACTGACTGCTATGGGGACACTGGCTGCTATGGGGACAATGACTGCTATGGGGACACTGGCTGCTATGGGGACACTGGCTGCTGTGGGGACACTGGCTGCAATGGGGACACTGGCTGCTATGGGGACACTGGCTGCAATGGGGACACTGGCTGCTATGGGGACACTGGCTGCTATGGGGACACTGGCTGCAATGGGGACACTGACTGCTATGGGGACACTGGCTGCTATGGGGACACTGGCTGCAATGGGGACACTGGCTGCAAGGGGGACACTGGCTGCTATGGGGACACTGACTGCTATGGGGACACTGGCTGCTATGGGGACAATGACTGCTATGGGGACACTGGCTGCTGTGGGGACACTGGCTGCAATGGGGACACTGGCTGCTATGGGGACACTGGCTGCAATGGGGACACTGGCTGCTATGGGGACACTGGCTGCTATAGGGACAATGACTGCTATGGGGACACTGGCTGCTATGGGGACACTGGCTGCAATGGGGACACTGGCTGCTATGGGGACACTGGCTGCAATGGGGACACTGGCTGCTATGGGGACACTGGCTGCAATGGGGACACTGGCTGCTATGGGGACACTGGCTGCAATGGGGACACTGGCTGCTATGGGGACACGTGGCTGCATTGGGGACTGGTGGCTGCACTGGGGACACGTGCTGCATTGGTAGACATTGGCAGGCTGCATTTTGAAAAAAACATTTTTTTTTACTTTTTGCTATAATAAATATCCCCCAAAAATATACAAAAAACATGTTTTCCTCAGTTTAGGCCGATACGTATTCGTCTACATATTTTTCGTAAAAAAAAATATCGCATTGGCATGGCATTTTGATCAGTGCAATAAAAATGCATTGATTACTATAAAAATGCCACTGGCAGTGAAGGGCTTAACACTAGGGGGCGAGAAAGGGGTAATCATGTTCCCTGGGTGTGTTCTAACTGAAGGGGAGGTGGACTGACATGGGGAAATGACAAATGGTTGTTCATACAGTACATTGTATGAACAGACGATAGGTCATTTACCCCCTGAAAGGACTGGCTCCCGGTTCTCGCTCTGTAACGAGCGATCGCGGGTGCCCGGCGGTGATCGCGGCCTGGCACGCGCGTCGCCGTCAGGGGCGAGCAGGGGGGCGTGCGCGCCCCTATTGGCTGCTCGGCGAGGTGACGTATAGCTACGTGCTCTCGCCCAGCAGAGCCGACCTGCCGCAGTATAACTGTATACGGCGGCTGGTCGGCAAGCAGTTAATATAAAAAATCATATTGTTTAACAAACGCAACACAGCTGGGTAAGCCGGTCCCAATTTTTTTGTATTTTGGAGTTGCTTTTATGAAGTATGCTTCAATAAAGGTGATTTTTATCGGACATGCGGCCAACCTGAATCTTTCGTGCATCATGGTAATTGTGACCAGCACCTGGTAATAAGTCAGTGGAGGCAGATTAAAGAGACTGACCTGGAGCGGTGTTTGCTTCCATTAACTATAAAATCTGCTCTTTGTTTCTTAAGATACATTAAGACAGAAGAACACTTCACTTTTTTTTGTAGACCCCTGATATTCCAGGAAAATAATTTAAAGGATAATTCCACTTTCCTGGAAAAAAAATAGACGGTATAAAATAAAAGCACATACTGTACAATTGTTACACACACCACATTGTAATTGAATGTTATTCAAAATGGTCTTTCCTTTTTTTTGTTCTGCACTACACTCTATTTTTTGAAAAATTCAATGCAGTATGGCAAACTGGAGGCTTTCTCGGAAATGTAATTTCCTGCCCACTGATTTTCCCAGAAGCCTGCTTCAACATACAAGTCAGATTTTAGGCATCCTCTGTAACAAAAATGTCATTTTGATGAGATACTCACAAAGGGTTAATCTATTCTAAAGGGATTCTGATCCTGCAACTTTTTGATATTGATAATGAAAAAATCACTCCCATTCAGATTCATATTGCACATCGACAAACAAATAGCTTTTTCTTGTTGAGCAGAAATGGAAAGGAATCAGCAACACAGTTTGCTAAGATCCTTGCAATGTAAAGAGATCACCAGAAAGGGATGTTTTTTTTTTCCTAACAAAAGTGGAGCTACTTTTTAAGGCTTCTTTCACACATCACTTTTCTATGTCATGTCCAGTGTGTATCAGTGGTGAAGTATTGTGCAATGTGCTGTTTCAGTGCATCACACTGTTTTTTTTTTTCACTTTATTGAAGTGTCTATTTATTAAAGTTTATGCGCTGCAACGAACAAGGAATAACATGCAGTACAGTGAGTTGCATTGTGAAAAAATGTAGCATGTCTCAATCCTATTGTAGAAGGTTAGTAGGGATCAATAGATTCAGTGTGAGTGTGGCAATCAGAGTAAATGACAAACAAACCACCAATGGGTAATAATTCTCCTGAATCTCTACTCAAAATAGTGAAAGAGAAAGCTCATTGAACATATTTGCCAGCAGGTAACGGCAGAAAGCCCGGGCAAGTACTAATGATACAGCTTAGGTTGTTGAGATTGCGGGGTCATCTCAGTGGTAGTATTAATGCTCAGTCCTTTGCATGGCATCTTCAGGGTGAGGGAAAAGAGGGAGTGATTATCTGCAATGACCCTCATGCGGGCAGGATAGAGCATTACATACTTGAGGTGGAGTGTTTCAGTGAATTTCACAGTTGCCTTTTCAGCTCTGGAGAGAAATCTGGATATACCACTATGGAGAATATTCCCTTTCCCCTTTTCTCAGGTAAGCTGAAGCAGGGCAGTTTGAAGGAGTTTGGGGGCCCCAAGCAAAATGGACATGTAGGCCCCCCAACCCCCCCCCCCCGCACGCACCCCCCCATGTTCTTTTTACATCCTCCGGCCCCCTCCTCCCTCCCTATGTTCTTTTTATGCCACACCCCCTGGGGGCCCCCTCCCCGCCCGCTACAGTACATTACATTTTTTTTAAATGATGGGTTACAACATGTCAGCTTATATATAGTACTTGTGTGCTCTGTTTGTAGCCAGAACCTTTCCAACACAGCCAGTTTCGAGTATTCTATAGCTCCAGCACAAAAATCAGACAACTACAGACAACTCCAGTGGTAGAGAGCCCCTTAGGGTAACACTCACAGACATCACATGAGATTTGCACAGCAGTGAGGTGCGAATCACATGTGATGTTTGACATTGCAGCAGTGTGAATCAGACCTAAATGTGCCCCCTCTTCTACTGTGGTGTTTGAGGGAGATTCACAGCAACCAGGCATGCAGAGAAAGCAGGGACAGGAGGTGTGCCGTCTGTGAGGCTGAAAAGGAGCCATTGCAGTGACCTCTGTTATCAAGCCCAAGTAGAGGAGGGGGGAGAGCACGGGGGAGTATCAGAGAGGCACCGTGCAGTGATTGGAAAAACATCAGAGAGAGACAGTAGCTGTCTGGAGCAGACTTCACCTCCATTATCAAGCACAGGGAGAGGAAGAGGGAACGCGTGGGAAGGAAGGATCAGAGGCATCTGTCAGGGACAGGCTGGATCCCTGTGATATCAAGTGTACTCACTGGCAGTCTAACACGGCTCTTCTACTTGCTGTTATGCCCAAAGGAGTGCGGGAGGGAGAGAGAAGTTAGCAGCTAGTGTGCAGCTGCCCGGGAAAACTTCAGATCACATGGAGAGTGAAGACCAGTCCCTGCTAAATGACACTGGGCGCCGGAGGAGGGGTGGGGCCCCAGAGAGTTGTGTAGCACTAAGCGCGGGCTTCGCTCCTGGCCTGTCTGATAGTGTGTGACATCACTGGCTGCTAGACACCAAGCGGGGCGGCCCTAGCAACCAGTCCAGGAAATGCAGTGGCTGCGCTGGCTGACAGGCTGTGTCCTCCATTGAAACTGTCCGGGACCAGGGACAGACATAGGCACCCTAAGCGGCTGCACAGTGGCACGGTAAGGGCCCGTCATGCTGGGGCCCCTGGCCAGCTTGGGGCCCCAAGCAGTTGCTTACTTTGCCTGTCTTGTTCCGACGGGCCTGAGCTGAAGTACAGTGTCTCTGTCTAAAGTTCAAGAGCTTCGCTATTAATGTCCACTGTAGCGCTCTGGGGGGACAAAATTGGACAAAAAATGTATCTCAGACCAAATGGTTGATCAGTAGCATTTCCATAAATTGTTTGGAATTGGATCCTTGCCCTTTTTCCGGGAGTCTCAGAAACCAGTGATTGTTTCTCTGCAGTCTATCCTTCAGGTTATCTTACCTTTGTTAAAGTGCCTGTAGTTAAAGCTGTTTGAAGTTCTGTTGCATAGAAGTTAATATTATAGGTCACTAAACCATGTCTCTGCATTCATCTCTCAGGCTTCATACACACGACCGAGGAACTCGTCGTAAATGAAACATCGTTTTCCTCGACGAGTTCCTTGTCAGGCTTGTGGAGAAACTTGACAAGCTTTCTTTGCGTACACACTGTCAAGACCAAATCTCCTCATTCTCAAACGCGGTGATGTACAACACGTACAATGGCAGGGGAAGTTTGATTCCACTGGCACAACCCTTGGGGCTGCTTTTGCTAATCTCATGTTACTGCGTGTTAAGTAAAAGTTTGGTAAGAGACAATTTGCACTTTTCAGACTGTTACAGTGTGACAAATGTGCTATCTCCATTACAAACGCTACTTTTACCCAAGGTGCGCTTTCCGTCTCATACTTTATTCTGAGCATGCGCGGGTTTCTTAGCATACACACAAACGTGTTTCTCGTCGAAAACCAGCCCGACGAGGAACACAACGAGGAAATTGAGACTCCTGTCGAGGAAAAAGAGAACTTGTTCTCTTTTTTTCTCGTTGAGTGAGTGAGTGAAAAACTTATATAGCGCAACACATGCGAACTGAATCGCCTCTGGGCGCTGTATCCATTCCGTGAGTGAAACCCTTTGACCTTTTGAGTTCCTCGACAGTTTCCTCAATGAAAAACATACACACGACTGTTTTCCTCTGCAAAAAAGCTCTGCCACCAAGTTTCTTGATGGATTCTGTCGAGGAAAACGGTCGTGTAGGAGGCCTCACTCCCAGAGCTTTTGAAAATCCATACACAGAAGCAAAATATCCATTTTAACTTCTTCAATCTTTGTGGAAGATGTACTCTGACAAAGGGATTTTCCTCCAGTATTTTAAAATCTCTAGAGAAAAGAGAATCCAGTTTGGTAAAATTTACTTTTCTGATAGGAAAAGTTTACCAAGATGAGGTACAGGATCAGTGGGCAGTGTGCACATTCTGCTTCAAACTACACCCCACCACCAGTTAAAATAAATTAGGACTAGGGATGAGGTTTACAATTTTCAATCCCAGCAGATTTTTTAGGAGAATTTTTGTTTAAACCATAATGGCCTTTTAACCATTGCCAATATACCTAAAAAGGCAAACACGTTCGCTTTTTGAATAGGCAAGCCCCCCTTAAAATTAAGGAACTATTGGCCAATTTGTATCTGCCAGTCAAATGAATTAGTTTGGATTGCTGCCTCTGTATCTCCAGCTGTTTGTAAATAAAAAGAAAATCAATTCCATATCCAAATATACACCGCCAGTGTACACTGTTTTTGAGACTCTCTGTGAAAATTGTGCTGTTCCAGAAGACAATGTACAGTTTAAGTTATTAATCAAGCATGTCTTTAACCACTTCTAACCATTTTGCTGGTCAATGAACGAGCCACTTTTTGCGATTCGGCACTGCGTTGCTTTAACTGACAATTGCGCGGTCGTACAACGTGGCTCCAAAACAAAATTGACGTATTTTTTTTTACCACAAATAGAGTTTTCTTTTGGTGGTATTTGATCACCTCTATAAACAAAAATAGAGCGACAATTTTTAAAAAAATTCTATATTTTTTTACTATTTGCTATAATAAATATCCCCCAAAAATATGTACAAAAACAATTTTTTTCCTCAGTTTAGGCCGATACATATTCTTCTACATATTTTTCTTAAAACAAAATCGCAATTAGCGTTTATTGATTGGTTTACACAAAGGTTATAGCGGCTACAAAATAGGGCATAGTTTTATGGCATTTTTATTAATATATTTTTTACTAGTAATGGCGGCGATCTGCAATTTTTATCGGTAATGTGAAATTATGACAGACGCATCGGACACTTTTGACAAATTTTTGGGACCATTGACATTTTTATAGCGATCAGTGCTATACAAATGCATTGATTACTGTAAAAATGTCCCTGGCAGGGAAGGGGTTAACACTAGGGGGCGATCAAGGGGTTAATTATGTTCCCTAAAGTGTGTTCTAACTGAAGTGGGGATGGGACTGACTAGGGGAAACGACAGATCGCTGTTCATACATTGTATGAACATACGATCAGTCATTTCTCCCCCTGAAAGAATCAGGAGCTGTGTGTTTACACACACAGCTCCCGGTTCTCGCTCTGTGACGAGCGATCGCGAGTGCCCGGCAGTGATCGCGACCGCCGGGCACTCGCATCAGCACCAGTGGCTGCACCTAGTGGCCGCATAGCAACATCACGTTATATTATGTGATTTTGCGCAGCCGAGCCGACCTGTCGCAGTAAAACTGCGGTGGGCAGTCGGCAAGCGGTTAAATGATTTGAGTATTTTCAAGTGTCCTTGAAGCTGCATGAAAAGACTTTCCCTGTTGTTCAGTATTTACTTATTTTTTTGCCTTAGTTTTTGTCCACTAGAAATGAGCTTGGGCTTGGTCCAAACCCAGAAGTTAGCTGTCATTGTGGGCAGGGCCGGATTTCAGACAAGGCCAACAAGGCCAGGCCTCGGGGCGGCAGTGGATGCAGGGGCGGCACTGTGGCTGAGAGGAGAGGACACTTTCACCACTTTCATTTCGGGAGCTCCCCCTTGTCATGTCATGCCATGCACGGATGGTGAGAGGAGAGAAAACTGAGGGAAGAGGAGGTGAGCACCCCCCCGCTTCTCAATGCAATTTTCAGCAGCAGCACCCCCCCGCCTCTCAATGTCATCACCCCCCCGCTTCTCAGTGTCTTGCCAAAAAAGTCCCTCGGCGGATAATGTCCCCCCTGTACTGCGGGGGCGGCATTGAAGGACCCGGCCTTGGGTTGGCAAAGGGAGTAAATCCGGGCCTGATTGCGGGGCCAATGAGTTATGGGTGGCAGATTCCTTGCAACTTGCATCTACACACTTGCAAAAAGGTACTTGTGATATCACTAAGCTAATATGGACCTATATTTTGCCTCTATTAAAGGGGTTGTAAAGGTAAAAAAAAAAATTCCTAAATAGTTTCCTTTACCTTAGTGCAGTCCTCCTTCACTTACCTCATCCTTCGATTTTGCTTTTAAATGTCCTTATTTCTTCTGAGAAATCCTCACTTCCTGTTCTTCTGTCAGTAACTCCACACAGTAATGCAAGGCTTTCTCCCTGGTGTGGAGTGTCGTGCTTGCCCCCTCCCTTGGACTACAGGAGAGTCAGGACCCCTCTCTACGGAGCTGTGTTTTAGTGGGCTTCCTGACTCTCCTGTAGTCCAGGGGAGGGGGCGAGCACGACACTCCACACCAGGGAGAAAGCCTTGCATTACTGTGTGGAGTTACAGACAGAAGAACAGGAAGTGAGGATTTCTCAGAAGAAATAAGGACATTTAAAAGCAAAATCGAAGGATGAGGTAAGTGAAGGAGGACTGCACTAAGGTAAAGGAAGCTATTTAGGAAAAAAATATATACCTTTACAACCCCTTTAAGCAATGATGTCATGAGCATCTCCATCTCTTTTTATGTACCCTTTTACATTCACCTCCTTGCGTAATTCAGCTATGGGGTGGGGAATCTCCCACTCATAGCTCATTGGCCCTTCAACGACAGCTAACTTTCAGGTCTGGACTAAACCCAAGCTCATCATTAATGTCCACCATGCCACTGCACAACTTCTCATGCCTTTTTGATAGTATTTGGTTCAGTAAACCTAAAAATAGCCAGAATTTAAAAAGATTCACCCTCCTTCAGTGAAATTTGCCTCTAAGTTCAACTTTAAACAAGATTCAGCCAGATCTACTTATCACTATTCATGTGTACAGGCTCCCTGCTTATTTCTTGACAGCTTTTTTAGGGTCTATTCACACCAGAAACTGTGTGTTTTTCAAAAATTTCCACATTTACATGTATTTGCAGTGCAATTGTTCTAAGCATTTGTGGTGAGGAGAAGGAACCAAATTTGTTTATTGTTACCATAGTCAAATTTATGTGCATTGCTTTGTGTTTACGTGTGTTTATATGCATTTATGTATGTACATTTGCATTGCAAAAAAATGCAACGTGTACCTTTTCACTGCAGTGTACTGCAATGCAATATAATGGTGTGAGCTCATTAGCTAACATTTAAACATTTATTGTGGAATATCTATGCCGTGGGAAATGCATTTCACTGTATCTGGTGTGAATTGGCTTGTATACTGGTACAATATTTTCTAAAACTGTATGTGTATAGTCTTTGCATGCATGACTATAAAGGACCAAATGTATGTGTGTGTGTATATATATATATATATATATATATATATATATATATATATATTTAGATCCCACATATAAAATTTTAATGATATGTAATTGAAGTCAACTAAAAGAACTGAACTTTAACCCCTTCCCAACCAGCCACCGCAGATATACTATGGCAGGTATCCTCCCCTGCGTGAGAGCCATCATAGCTGTACATCGGCTCTTTAAGACGCTTTAGCAGGTGCCCGCAGTGTGTCCCGAAGCCGATGCATGTGCCCCGTGGGTGCGATGACTGGGAACCCGCGATTGATCGTGACAGAGCGATAACTGGGATCTGTGTAAACACACATATCCCGGTTCTACTAAGTAGGAACACTGATCGGTCTCCTCCCCTATTCAGTTCCATCCCCCCACAGTTTGAACACACCTAGGGAACACAGCTAACCCCTTGATCGCCCCCTAGTCTCAAGCCCTTCCCTGCCAATGACATTTATACAGTAATCAGTGGCTATTTTTAGCTCTGATCACCAGTTAAATTGATGCAGTGCCTTATCACAAGGGGGCAAATCCTTCCGGGGCTGAAGTAGTTAATGCTTACCAGGTCATTTTTTTGTGCAAATTGATGAGTGTGGTCATAGTGTGCGTATTTCTGAATAAAGAACAATTTATGTTCACGTTTCACTAATTTTAGTCTTTGAAACAGTTATTAGGTGGTAGATGAGAACAAAAGGGTCATGGTCAAAAATGTAGTTATAAAAGGGTGTCTTTACTCCAGTTTGCCTTGGGCTTGTCAGGTCACCTGTGGCCAGGTGACAAGTGCACCCCATTGGGGTCAGGGATGCACTACAGGGTAGTGAACCCTATGGCCGACTGCTGCGATTAGAGAGGAAGCGTGAACTCAGGATCGCCCAGGGCGCGGAGTCTAAGACCCAGCTTTGTGTTCACCAGAGCCTCTAGTGGTGAGGATGGCCTTCGCGCAGCTGGATCCAAGTCGCGACCCCTGGGATACCCTAGGTCACGCTCCACAGGGAGAGAGGGGAAGCAGCAAGCAGGACAAGCGGTAGTGATGGGTAAGCCAAGGTCAGGGCAACAGGCAGACAAGGGTAACCGAGGGACAGGCAAAAGGTCAGGATCACAGGCAAACAGGAGAAGTCAGGGATGAGCCAAAAACGGTACACAGGAAGATAATCATAGCACACTGCAGACAGGAACTAAAGCTAACAACACGGTTGAACAGCAAAGCAGACTAGCAGTGCAGTGGTTAATATAGGCTTCCTGGGATGGCCTAGGGTGGAGCAATACAGGGAGGAAGGTGATAAAAGACAGTCAGAAGGAGGGTCAGGCCTCTAATGAACACATGGAGATCAGTTAAGACTTTATTGCATATCCATGACAGGGCTCCTATAACCATGAATACAGCCCTGCCCTGGGACAACTAAAGTTGACTGATGTAAAAGTGATTAGATGACAGTTGAATTATGTGTAGTATATCCACCATGAAGCTCTTCACAATTTGAAATCGCCTTTCTCTTAATTTACTGCTTGAGCCCAACGTATCTATAGATGCATATTAATTTCTCATCTTTGATAGAGATAGAGGAATAAGGTGTACTGCTTACCGTATTCCTTGCTCCAGCAGGGTTCTTCTAGTGGTTTGACCAGTCCCACGGCTTTCTAAGGTGCTCCTGGCCTCTGTTGCATTTCTGCTACTTCCATGTACATGGCAGGGTTAATAGGCCTCCATTGTAAGTGATGGTGCTGAAGGACCACCTATGGCCCAGAGTGCCAGAGGGAAAAGAGGATAGCACCAGAACAGGTCAGAGTGAGCAGTAAAGTAAGTAATACAGCCTTATCATCCCTCCTAGATATAGCAAGCATTTAATCCATGTGGTACATGGGGGCTCAACTGCAAGTTTGTTTTGTTCTTCCAGCCCAGAGTTGAGTTTAAACAAATGCTCAGGAAAAATACATAAATGCATACACACAGACCAAATAGCTATGACAGCATTGCACAATGAAGGTGTCCCTCATAAAGACCAGGTACTTATACTCCACTCTTGGTGTTAATGCATGCTCTTTGGTGAGACAAATGGTAATTGGTCTCAATAGTGTTTAGGAGATAAAAACTAAGGAAACACGCCTCTAATTGTAGAAGGTCTAAAAATGTATTAAACCCCAAATTAGGGCCACTCTAATGTGTACATGTACAAGAAAAAAATCAGACTCATCAGCGATACACTGGGACACAAAGTCGGAGGTTCGCAAGCAGAAAATGCCAAAGGTCCACTTTCAGCAGCTCACAGGAGGGAGGAAGCTGGATTGTGTGTCGACAAGTGGAGCTCACAGGGTGACAGGGTGAGCTCACCAGTGGGCAGTGGGCAACGCGTTTCAGAGCAGACACGATGCCGTAACTCGGCATGCGCGCTTCTTTCACAAGTTTTAACAATAGAAGTGGTAGTTGTTGAATAAGCAATTGTTGTAGTAGGATTATCAATGAGGAGTCACTCTAAAGTATTCATTAGCTTGATCAAATGGTAATATGTGACTATAAAATAATGCATGTATTTACAGTATGCACTGTTTAATAAATATAAACAAAGTAAACTGTTTTAAAACATTTTGGTGATACTGTCAAAATGTCAATGAAAAGTTCAATTCTGAATATTTTAAACTGAACTCAATGCAACTTAAAATAAATGCATCTCTGTAATCAATAATACAATATTTAATGTATTTTTAAATGAAATCAGCTTGAGTAACTGAATTGACCTAGAATCAGAAACCTTGTAATCCTTTTACAGCAGAGCTGGAGCATGAGAGGAAGAAGTTGTAGAAAAAGCTAATCAATGTGCTGATAAGGATCATGCTGATGGTAAGTGAAGTCAGCATGACAAAGAGATGAGATTATCATGGTGCTGCTTTTCCTTTCACTATCTAGTCACAGACTATGGCTGGTCCAGGACAACCTGGGCTCAGAGGAGGTAAGTTGATAAAGCTGGCCATCAGACTGAGGGCATCTAGTGGCAAAAAGTACTGTGGTTTGAAGGTGTATATTGCAGCTAAATCTGGATTCGTTATTTTATCTTTTTCGTGTTGTTTAGGGCTATGCTTTAACTGCCTGAGACTAAAAAAATCTGAGTTATTTTGTAAAACTTTGCTACTTGTTTTTTTTTTTTCTGAAAACATTAGCTTAGCTATTTTTTGGAAACATTTAGTATATACCAACCTATAACAGTCTAAGTAAATACTCATCAAATCACAGGATTACACAGAAACCACATCATAGAAACCTTGAGGATCATAGTGACAGCTAACCAACTCCTACCCAATATGCTAATCTGACATGCGACAGACACACTTTGTCAGATGATTACTTGAGTTTGGTACGTTTTGAAGGCAGTGATTTTTTTCAGACCATTAGGTTTTGTGATTTGAAAATATTCAAATTTGAAGACATGTTTTAATCTTCGAGTGGAAGCAAACAAAGCAAAGCAGCAAGAGAATAAATGTAATACTACATAGCATAAATAATGTTATGAAACAATAGTTCCAATGCAATTGCACATAGCAAAAGCTAATGAAATGAAGCATACCAAGACTCCCACTGTGATAATGTTGTTCCTTAGATTTTTGGTTCTACTTCATGCATAAGCATTTGGTTCTTGTTTCAAGAATGTTTCCAAATTTACAGAATCCAGCTGTCTACTCTTTAAAGAATATAGATGTTAGCTGGTCACAAAAAAAACTAAAAATAAATAAATAAATAACCCTATTTTATGGCAAGTTTAACCGCTTGACCGGCAGAAATGTATTACGTTTGCTATTCAGCACTGTGCTTGCTACTTTAATAGGCAATTGCATGGTTATGCAACACTGTACGCAAATGACATTTATATCACATATTTGCACACCGATTTCATTTGGTGGTATTTGATCACCACTGCACTTTAAAAAAAAAAAACAGTATCAAATTTCTTTATCAATTTAGGCCAAAATATATTCTGCTACATGTATACGGTAAATAAAAAATCCCAATAAGCGTATAATAATTGGTTTGTGTGAAAATTCTATCATCTACAAACAATGGTATACGCAGTCTGTATTTGAAAATTGATCAATAGTGACGTTGTACTGACAGCCGCACTACTTGAGGCCCTCATAATTGCCAGGACAGCACAAATACCCTCCAAAATGAAGCTTTTGTGGAAAGTAGACAGTCTGAGGAATTTAGTAAGAGTCATGGTTAGTTTTTCGAAGTTTAATTTTTTGTCACAATATTTTGGAAAATTAACAAATTAAATACAATTTTTTACATACTGTCACCAGTGCAAGTACAGCATCATCAAATGACTGATGTTGTGTTGATCAGGGATACTGACTGGTGACAGTATGCTAATAAAAAAAACATATATTTTTATTAAATTCTATTTCCTTTTTCCCCTTTTACATACTTTGATCTGAGTAGTTCAGTATCACCATGGTGACACAGTGCGGTTGATTTACATGCATGGTAGTTAATCAGCTTCTAACTTCAGCATTTTCAATTATGCTGCACGGCATTTTACACTTTTTAGCTTTAGTAAATCAACTTGTGATGACAAAAATACAGTTAGGGGTACAGGAAAGAGGGATAGTCTCCTCGGTAGAGATGGGCCGAATGACCTCCTGTTTGGTTCGAACATCGCAAACGTTTGGAAAAAAATAACAAACCCCACTGAAGTCTATGGGACCCAAACTGGGAAAATTAAAAGTGCGCATTTTGAAGGCTTATATGCAAGTAATTTGGCATACAATGATTATGGGGTCCGGGAACTGCACTGGGGGACATGTATCAATGACATTTTAAAATGAGCAGTGATTAACTAATGCTTAAAGTGAAAGCATCATAATGTGAAATAACTATAAAAATGAAAAATGCCTTTAAATATACTGCCTGAGGGGGGCCTCTTGGTCTGCCTGTATAGTGGCAAAACTGTACTGTGTATAGAACATGCTGCAGCAATAATGACATTAAAGTGGGGGTTCACCCCAAAAAAAATTCTAACATTACATTGAGCCGAGTTGTGAGAATGACATTAGGCTGTTTTTTTTTTATTTCCTTACCGTACATACCGTTTTATCTATATTTTCACTGCGGCTTCCGGGTATGTAATCTGTGGGACTGGGTGTTTCTATTTACATGTTAATTGATTGACATGCTTCCGACCGGCGCATACAGCGCGTCACGAGTTTCCGAGAGAAGCCGGACTGCGAGTAGGCTCTATACGGCGCCTGCGCACCGATGTTCGGCTTCTTTCGGCAACTCATGACGCGCTGTATGCGCCGGTCGGAAGCATGTCAATCAATTAACATGTAAATAGGAACGCCCAGTCCCGCAGATTACACACCCGGAAACCGCGGTGAAAATATAGATAAAACAGTATGTACGGCAAGGAAATAAAAAAAAACAGCCTAATGTCATTCTCACAACTCGGCTCAATGTAATGTTAGAAAGTTTTTTTTTTGGGTGAACCCCTGCTTTAATAAAGCCCAATAAAAAAATATTTTCCATTCAAGCTTTCTTTATTTTATAAACAATGGCTTGGGGAGCCAGTCTGTATGATAAGGCCACAATTTAGTGCACTCTGAACAAGTTTAGGGATTTTTTGGATAAAGCCTGGTGTCTCCTTCGCAGACTTTGGATAGAAGTAACAGGTGCGGAAAAAATTGGGCCTCGGGTGTCGATGGTGCCTTCACAATGTAACCCTATAGAGGTACTCTTGATGAAAGCAAGAATTGGCCTTGCTGTCAAAAATTGCAAAGATATGCACCTGTCAAACGGGTGCGAAAAAATTGGTCCTTGGGTGTTAATTGTGCCCATGAAACCTACACTAAAAAATGTCTTCAAGATGAAAATAAACCCACAAAGTTAGGCAGCCTAGGCAGTCTTTCAGAGATTTGAGTTCCAGAAAGTACTTAATCAGCTACATCGGCATCAGGGGCTTTATAGCTGCTGCTAATCCAGGACTGATTAATTTTGATAAATGTCAGCTGCTCCACGGAGTCTGTGGACAGACGCGTTCTCTTATCTGCCACAAAAACTCTGGCAACACTGAATGCCTGTTCGGAAAATACACTGGGTGCAGTGCAGCCCAGCAGCTCTATTGCATACTGGGCAGGTTCTGGCCAGTGGTCTATTCTCATGACCCAGTAAACCAGTGGCTCTCCACATCTGTTTTCACCCCTAGATAATCTCCCACCATATGATGAAGACACTGCCGATGGGATGTGGAAGCTGGGCTAAAACAATATAGAAATGCATAAATGAGGCGGCCCCCTTCTCCACTGCTCCTCTCTTGACCAACAGAAGCGTCAAAACTAAGTTTTTCACCAGACTGTGACCTACCATAGTTGGGAAAGGTGTTACATAAATTCTTCTTTAAGGTGTCTTTAAGAGATTTCATCTTCTGGGATGAGTTCTGAGTAGGGATGAGCCGAACACCCCCCAGTTTGGTTTGCATCAAAAAATGCAAACAGGCAATAAATGAGTTCGAACATCCGAAAAAACGTTAAAGTCTATGGGACATGAGCATGAAAAATCTAAAGTGCTAATTTTAAAAGCTTATATGCAAGTTATTGTCATAAAAAGTGTTGGGGACCCGGGTCCTGCCCCAGGGGACATGTATCAATGCAAAAAAAAAAAGTTGACGTTTTTTCGGGAGCAGTGAATTTAATAATGCTTAAAGTGAAATAATAAAAGTGAAATATTCCTTTAAATTTCGTACCTGGGGGGTGTGTATAGTATGCTTGTAAAGTAGCGCTTGTTTCCCGTGCTTAGAACTCCCTGCAGAAAATGTCATTTCTGATGGAAAAAAAATAATTAACCACTTCCGGACCGCCGCATGTACATTTACATTGGCAGAATGGCACGTACAGGCACATTGGCGTACCTGTACGTCCCTGCCTAGACGTGGGTCGGGGGTCCGATCGGGACCCCCCCCCCCGGTACATGCGGGGGTTCCCGTGGCTGTCCGAGCGATCCGGGATGAGGGGGCGGCTGTTTGTTTTCTCTTAGCCAATCTGCGCGCTCCCCCGTGTGTCACTTCCTCTGCCTGTGTAAACACATGAAGAGGGAAGTGATGTGATCTCTCCTCTCGGCGGTATTTTCTGTGTATGACTGCCTGACATGGCTACAGACTCTTCTGGCCTGCTTCAGCAGATCTCCAACACTGGGTACCTATTTAAAAAATGCTGTATCACCAAATTCAGGGACATGTGCCAGGCATGGCACATGTGTCAACTTTCCCTGTCTAAGGATGGACAGGAGGTTTGTGCCATTATTGCACACCACCATTCCTGGCTCCAGCTGGCATGGCATGAACCACTTCTGGGCCTGCCCTTGCAGAGCTGCCAGAATCTATGCTCTGGTGTAGCTCCTGTCCTCTAGACAGACTAGCTGAAGCACTGCATGTCACCTTTTAGCCTGACTCATTAAATAGCCCCTTGAATGTGTAGCGCCCCCTTACTTTCAGTATGGGCACTACGCTAAAGTTAGTGGGGAATGGGAGAGTCATTTTGCTCCCATTCACAATTTTCTAATTTTGGGATGCTGTCATTCCGGAACTGTCCTGTAGGTCAGTCTGCGCTCCAGGAATGCAATCCCATCCCTGGGCGACAGTTGGCGCTAGAGGGGTTCTGGCAGAGCTGCTTTTCCCCAGCAGCCAATTAGAGGAGTTTTCCCTCGCGGGGCATGCTGGGGGAGAGTATATCTGTGGCGGACACCATTTTCGTGTGGTTCTTCGCGGGTTCCAGGTTCCATGTGCGGCACCCACCTTCAGGGTGTGCGCATCCAACGGACCCCAGTGTTGGCCTTCCGGGTCGGGGTCGCATGCTACGCAGAGCTCCATGTTCCTGATAGGGGCCCCAGTGACTTACTGGGTTCCCAACTCTACTGAGGAGATCCCAGGCTGTGTGCCGTTCGATGGGGGGTCGGCTTGAGGAGAACCCCGAGGCAGGTTATCCAACAGGGCTTGAACAAACCATTAGGGATCTGGTGACCGGGACATTGACAGGTACACTTCAACTGTCACCCGGTGACCCTAACTTAATCTACTGGGAGGATTCGCTCAATCCGTTCACCTCATTCAAGTGTTAGGCCTGTGGCAGAGGCCCTAGAGCCAGGCCTGTGGCAGAGGCCTGTTCCTCCCAGCAACCTAAAGTGACACATTTCGGCTGCCAGGCTTGTGGCAGAAGTCTGTCCGGGGGCACTTCACCCACTCTGACTAGAGTGGCGATGAACTGTATCTACTACTATTGTACTACTGAGAGCAGGATTGCTCTTTCTCATATCCAGGCCTGATACTGCAAGGTTATTTCTTTCGCTTCATCAACCTTCTTGCTCTACCTCATGTTGATGTTGGCCATGTTGGGCCTGGAAATAAAATGAAAACCTTTATTCATTGACTGGACATTCGCTCACTACTCTACTCCTCAATTGCACCCCTAGACAACACTGAAAGGTAACTTAATATGCCGATCCCAACAACAATCAGCGGCTCCTGCGGGGGTAGCGCTACAAATGCTTAGGGGTACTTGTGGATCATGGGACAATTCAGCAGTGGAGGGCATGGAGGAGGAGCGGGAGGAGGAGAAGGAGGGGGTGCAATTGACAAATCTCACATCATCACCACTAGCTGTATAAAGACATGGCTGCACAAAAAGCTGCGCCCTGTCCTGCATCCTTCCAAGTTGCAAGCAGAGTTACCCAGTGTGCTGTGAACAAAATATGTCGTCCCGGACCATGCTTGTTGGAACACATGTCAGCAGTAATGTGGACCATGTGGCTAACTGCCTCGCCAAGCAATAGCACGACATTTCCTTCCACGTGATGGTAGAGAGCTAGATTAGCCTTACATGAAAAGAAATAGCAACTGGAAACCTGCCATTGTAGTACAGCACATTTTGCAAATTCAGGGAAGGGTGCAGACTCCACCAGACAGAAAGGCAGGAGTTGTAAAGCCAGCAGCTTTGACAAGATTGAATTTAGATGCTAGGCATGTGAGTGGCAGTGACTTTTTTTCTTACTGCAGCAGATGGGGCAGAGAAATTTGCCTGCTATAGTTTACAGCTGGCGGTTTGCTACTGGCAGACATGCTGCAAGGACCTGGGACACCCTGCGCTATACCATCATTCCTGTCAGTGGAGGCTGCTGAGAGCTCATGAGGTATAGCGGTGGTAGACCAGAAAGGTGAGTAAGGAGGAGCAGAGTGGTGGGAGGTTAGAAGCCTTGTCAAGCATGTGGTACCCAAATGGCTGGAGTTTTTGCACGCTTAAAGTGCTTGAGGCATAGCTTGCAAACTGCAACAGTGCGATCAGCTGCACATCTGCTCTACCTGGCACCCAAGTCGCATCAGTCACCTCATTATCACCATCATCCCTTCCATCCTCATTATAACTGGAGACAACTTGGCAATACGCTGCAGTTGGGGGGAACATGATTGCCAGTTTGTTGTTTACCAGTGTTCTCCCCTCTCTGTAGGCTCAGTGTGGCTGTAGTACTCACTACAAAGACACACTCCACTGACACACTACAATATACTGCAGTAAAACTGCACTGACACACTGCAATATACTGTGATAAACGTGCACTAAGGCACTGAATTATACTGCATTAAATTAGCAGTAATGCCTTGAAATATACTGGGTTAAAGGGCAGCAATGCACTTATATATATACTGCATTAAATGTGCAGTAACAGACTGAAATATACTGCGTTAAATGCGCAGTAATTCACTGATTTATACTGCGTTAAATGTACAGCAATGCACTAATATATACTGCGTTAAAAGTGCACTAATGCACTGAAATATACTGCATTAAACGTGCAGGCACTAAAATATGCTGTGCTAAACGTGCAGTAACGCACTGAAATATACTGCAGTAAACATGCAGTAATGCACTTATTTATACTGTGTTAAACGTGCAGTAATGCACTGAAATATACTGTGTTAAACATGCAGTAACGCACTGAAATATACTGCGTTAAACGTGCAGTAATGCACTGATATATACTGCGTTAAACGTGCGGTTGCACACTAATATATACTGTGTGAAACGTGCAATAACGCACTGAAATAAATGTTTTATCTTGTCATGTGAATGTGATTCCACAGTTTTTATTAATTAAAAACCTGGAGCTATATCAGATTTTAACCTGTATATGACCTCTTATGCTTTGTCTACAAGGCCCATCTGTATATACTTTCAAAACTATATTTTCACCCTGGTGGAGGGAGATTACTTTATCGTTTAATATATACTTTTGCACATGCATGTTTTTATATATATTCAAACGTATATATTATGTTTTATACTATACTTCCTGGCCGTTGTGGCTGAAATGTTAGTTGTTCTACAAGACCGTGGTTGGGTTTAAACAGAACCCCTCATTTTCTACTTCTTGATTAGAGTTTTAACACTGCTGATTGACATTCTCAATTCCTATATCTTTTTATATCTCTTTCCTGTTTTATACAGTTCAACTAACTTTTCCCGTAGATCCTTTGACAATTCTTTTGCTTTAATATATAGAAAACAGGGTGCAATCAACGCAAATATATAGATCAAAAAATTATGATATTAAAAGTGTATTTATGTGATACAGACCCCCAGGGTTCAGATCACTGGTAATGCCAGCTGAACACTAAGGGAAATTCGCAAAAATCCTAAGCAAGTAAAAAATAAAATAGAAAAAGTGCAGCGCAAAACTCAAATATATAAATGATAGGGAGCTGTGGTGGCTCAACGCGATTGGCACTGCGCTGACAAGCCATTCACCTCTGCAGCTAGAGGTTCGGATCCCGGTCTCGGCTTCATGTGAATTGAGCTTGGTGGTCTCAGCCCGGCTCCCGGTGGGTGTGCTATGCAAGGTAAGCCTGTGCTTAGTACGCCCACCCCCCTCCCACAAAAACCACCACACCTACACACGCACTCTAAATTGGGTTAACACACTCACATTGACCACGCGGTCTCTAAAAGAGAGGCGAAGGACTAATGGGGCTGGTTGAGCGGGCTAATCCTCTCACTCCCTTATAGGGAGTCCCTAAAGCGGAGCAGGTAGGGCCGGCTATGTGGGAGGACCCCCTCACACACCCGCCATTGCCACCCGGGGCATGGAGAAAGGTGGCAGATTGCCTCTGGGGGAGGCCTGCCTACTCCCAACTCCTGCAGTCTGGCTCCTCTCTCGAGTACACGCACAAAAATACACTTTAAAAAAAAAAAAAAAAAGAATAAAAAAAAAAAAAGTAAAAAAAAAAATACATATATATAAATGATACTGGTATACTCACACACCAATACCATAAGTGTGAATATGAATATGCAGAAAAAATGAAAAAAAATAAAATATTAAAAATTAAATACAATTCAAACAAACAGTCCAAAAGTCCATAAGTGTCAGAAGATGAGTGAATTAAACGAAAATAAATCTCCACCACGTGACAATCCACCAAAATTTTGAAGTGATCCCTCCACCGTTGTAGATGGCTACTCTCACCTTCATATATGGACCACTGAGTTAACAGATGGTCAATAAAGCAAATCAAATAGGCAGGTCATGAACAGGAACCAGACTGATGTATTAGATCCTCATAAGACAACCAAACCGCAAAGGACAGGTGCATGTAAAGAGATAATCACAGACTAAGTGCTCACTGTTGCAATGTGTGGATTTATTCTTTAAAAGAAGCAAAAGTCAGGCTACTCACATTTGACCAGACAAAAAACGGCATGAAGTAACAATCTTTAGGAATGAACAGCAGATGAGCGACGTGATGTTTCAGGCTCCTAAACCACCGTACTGTTCATGACCTGCCTATTTGATTTGCTTTATTGACCATCTGTTAACTCAGTGGTCCATATATGAAGGTGAGAGTAGCCATCTAAAACGGTGGAGGGATCACTTCAAAATTTTGGTGGATTGTCACGTGGTGGAGATTTATTTTCGTTTAATTCACTCATCTTCTGACACTTATGGACTTTTGGACTGTTTGTTTGAATTGTATTTAATTTTTAATATTTTTTTTTTTTTTTCATTTTTTCTGCATATTCATATTCACACTTATGGTATTGGTGTTTGAGTATACCAGTATCATTTATATATTTGAGTTTTGCGCTGCACTTTTTCTATTTTATTAATTCTTTTGCTTTCCCCATGACTCAGAATCCAGAAACGTCAGTGCAGCACTGGATGAAAGATGCAAGAGTCTGTCAGGAGTCCAGAAACTCATTGACCTTTTACACACACACACACACACACACACACACAAATTACAAGCAAACAGATCACAGGTGAGGATGGTTTCCTTTAATAGCCATTCAAGCCCCTTTGTATCAACTTGTGTGCATGTTATCAGGCCAAAATCAATAGGGTATGTAAACTTTTGATCAGGGTCATTTGGGTAGTTTCTGTTGATTTAAAAGAGTAAACAGAGTTGATTGATAATAAATGGCTTCAGCCAAACACTAACCATCAGTGAAAGAAATGTTTTTGTGTTATCATTCATATTCTCTGAAAAATGGCCAAGACATGATCAATTCTGGCAGGGTATGTAAACTTATGAGCACAACTGTATATCTATATTCAACAGAAATATTTTGTGGCATGTACACTTTAGAAAAGTGCTGCACTAGTTAATAGAGTTTTTGGATATTTTGGGGTTTGTAAATAAAGTTAGGTGTTAGCAGCTTTTCTGTACACTGAATAGATAGGGTAGCGCAGGGGTATTTTGTTTTTTACACTTTGTGGTTTACCTACTCACTTTGATTGGGTCATGATACTAGAGACAGGTAACAAACACTGGAAAGAACATAGTGGTGTGAACAATAAAACAGAAGCTTCTTTGGGCTGTAAAGGTGGTTTTGGAGAGAAGCTTCTTAGCTGGAAGCCTGATTTTTTTGAAAGGCACATGGCTCCGCAAGGTTGGGAGGCAGGAACGAGAGACTTTTTTTTTAGCAACATTAACAGTTACAGCTGGAATATATTGCTAACTCTTGGTCACAATGTCAGTGTGAATTGTGAAAAACTCTAATAAACAGCAAAGTGAATGGACTGATTACATTCTGCTTAGCTCTACATAGTGGGGAACATCAATATTACTATCAATCCCATTTTGCCATCAATCTTTTTACCTTAATTATACTTAGATGAAGTATTATGACTTTTTTGAACATCGAAGACATATGTTTTCTTTATAAAAAAAGTCCTAATTTTGTTAATTAACCAAATTGTTCCAAAACCATCATGGGCCAGATTCACGTAGAATCGCGGCGGCGTAACGTATCCATACGTTACACCGCCCAAGTTTTCATCGCAAGTGCCTGATTCACGAAGCACTTGCGATGAAAACTGCGCCGGCGGCCTCTGGCGCAAGGCGGGCCAATTCAAATGGGCGTGTGCCATTTAAATTAGGCGCGCTCCCACGCCGGACCTACTGCGCATGCTCAGTTTCTCAATTCCCGTCGTGCTTTGCGCGCTGTGACGTCATTTTTTCGAACGGCGACGCGCGTAGCGTACTTCCGTACTCCCGGACGTGTTACGCAAACGACGTTAAATTTTAAATTTCGACGCGGGAACGACGGCCATACTTTAGACAGCAATACGATTGCTGACTAAAGTTAGGGCACCCAAAACGACGGCTAACTTTGCGACTGGAAACTAGACTAGCGGCGACGTAGCGAACGCGAAAATCCGTCGTGGATCGCCGTAACTCCTAATTTGCATACCCGACGCTGGTTTACGACGCAAACTCCCCCCAGCGGCAGCCGCGGTACTGCATCCTAAGATCCGACAGTGTAAAACAATTACACCTGTCGGATCTTATGGATATCAATGCGTAACTGATTCTATGAATCAGTCGCATAGATAGAAACAGAGATACGACGGCGTATCAGGAGATACGCCGTCGTATCCCTTTTGTGAATCTGGCCCCATGTCTTTATAATTTACTTTGTGAAAAATGCTTATAAGTATTGGAACTTAATTTAATGATACCCTAGAAACAGGTAAACAAACATTTTGTTCCAGATTGGCTAATTGCCTTGGTCTCCAAAAAGCTTTTTTTGTTGCTGCCTGTGCCAAGTTTAGGGGTATTTATTCTCTCTATTTGTCATGTTTACAAATATCACTAAAAGTGAAAGAAAATCCCAAATCTCTATAAAAAACAGGCTTTCCTTTACTTTGTATGGATTCCTCCCATTTCCTGTTATGGCTAAGGGACAGGAAATTAAGAAAAATCTCTCCAATGGGACACAGATGACAAAAAAATAAAAAATAAATTGACAGGGGTTAGAACCCTTCATTACTCTATCAAAAACAAAGTTTTGCCTTTAATTCTATTTTATATTATATTATGTTAATTATTAATTCTGTAGCCACATATTTTCCTAATTAATTCCCGAACTGCTATATTATTATAATTCTTTCAAATAATTAAGTGTTTAAAATATTATTTAAGTCATGTACTAAAGAGTTTTAGTTGTTCTTTACATCAGTTACAGTTGTAAATGTATCAATGACTTATTAAAATACATTTTTGATCATTTCCAACTACAATAGTGTATGCAAAGTAATTAACTGTAGTATTACTTCCATGCATATACTGCAAACGTTTAACATCAATTATATATGATTAATCAAAGCGTTCCTGGGTAGAATCTCCTAATTATCATTATTGTTACTGCTTAAAAAATCAATTATTTTTCTACAAGCATATTTAGATCACTGAAGTTGTATAATCATTGTTCAATAATGTTTGGTTAATGTAATTGCTGTACTAATCTTTTTAATTAAAAAGGACTTGGCTAGAAAAAGGAGCTGAAGATTATGCACTTCTGAGCAAAAAAGTAATTTGGTTGCACTATCATGCAAAACATTAACTTTTGCTTTTGTCGAAAACAGGCCCAAAGATTTATGCTAACATTTTAGCATGCATTGATTGCAAATGAATTGATATGCAACTGCCTTAATAAATGCCTCTCCGTGTTTTTATTCTTTTTTTATTCTACCATATTCTTCCAAACACTTCAGCGTTTAAAAAATCTAAGTCACATTCTATGGAGCTTTTTTTGTACATTTCAACAGTTACAGTTGTAAATGGAATTAATGATCTATTAAACTACATCTTTTGCTAATTTCCCAAAACAATAGGCCATTAAACAATGCAAAGTAATTACTGTAACTGTAATGTTATTTCAGTGCATATACTGCAAACATTTAACATCAATTATATATAAATAAATTAAAGCATTTCTGGATATAAACTTCTAATTATCATCATTGTTACTGTGTATAGAATATTGTATATGCGTCAGTGATTTTTCTATGGGCAAATTTAGATCATTGAAGTTTTATAATCATTGTTAAATATTGTTTTGTTACTGTAATTGTTGTACCAATCACTACAATTAAAAGGGATGTGGCTAGAAAAAAGGGACAACTGGACTGAAAATTACTTGCTTAACATTTCTAAGTTCTGTGACAGTTCTGAGGAAAATATTGTTTGCACTATTTGGTTGCACTATTATGCTAGCATTTTTGCTAAGAGTTTTGTATGCAACTTGTACATTAATTGATATGTATGGAAGAGCCTTGGGCTCTTTTTTTTTTTTACAACATTTTGAGTTTGAAAGTCAGAATTCTGACTTTAAAACGCAGAATTCTGAGATTGAAAGTCAGATATTTTTTTTTTTACCGAATTCTGAGAATAAAAGTCTGAATTTTGAGTTTCAAAGTCAGAATTCCGAGATTTAAAGTCAGAATTCTGCGTGTAGGAAAAAAATACTATAAATTGACAGCTGTATGTAAAAAAAAATAACTTTAATTTTATTTCTTAATTTCCTAACTTTTTTGGGCAAAAAGATGATCTTCAAAAGACTCACCATGCCTCTATTTAGATACATTGGAGGGTCTACTTTGCAAAATATGCTTCTTTTGTGGGTGTTTACCCTGTCCTGGTACTTCAGGACCTCAAATGTAATAGATAGTCAGGAAATTAGATGCATTATTTGTCCAATTTGCTCATTGGATTTTGGCAGCGAAAAATGCTCACACTTGTGGTATCCCTGCATTTATGAGGGGCTGAAGAATGTGCTTTGGGGTGTAATTGTAAGTATGCTATGAGTGAGAATAACTTGTTTAAATGACAACTTTGAGAAAGAAAATCACATTTTATTTCTTCATTTTAAAGATATGTGATCATTTGTTTGTTTACAAACTTTTTTGTAATAATAATGAAAGGTTGCACAAATATAATGACAATGTAATCAATAATAGAAAGTCAGTAGAATAGTACATAGTATATCATTCAGTCAAAGTAATCATCGTTATACTACAGTAAAGGTAATAATAAACAGGTAGCAGTATTTAAATGTATTGCAATCTAGTAATATCTTAAGTGGTATGGGTAGTGATGGTAAAGAAAAGAGGAAGGGAGAGGAGAAGAATATTGAGTATTATGGTACTATAATACTATGGTATTATGATCATTTGTTTGGACTATTTGTGTGAGTGTGAGTGTGTTAACAATTTTTTGTTTGTGTGTTAAGAGTGTGTAAATTATTGGCTTATCTTATCTTTTTCAAAAAATTGTAGCAAAAAATGACTTATAAATACTCAACACCTTACTAAATACCTGTAGGGGGCTACTATATATATGCCATAGTTTGTAGACTCTGTAACTTTCACCCAGACTAAATAATATAGTTTACAGTACACGCATTCTTTTTTGTTTGTTTGTTTTGCTTTTTTACCAAATAAATGTAGAAGAATACATTTTGGTCTATATTTATTAAGAGAGTATTTATTGGCAAAGATTTTTAAAGTAAACTAAAATAATTTTTAAAATCACTTTTTTATCTAAAAAGATACGTTCACCTTTTAAGAAAAAACATTGGGCCAAATCCACAAAGCAGATGCGCCGACTTAACTCGAGATTTCTAATTTTACACGGCGCGTATCTTTGCGCCTGATCCTCAAAACGAGATACGCATGAAATTCCGGTATTTCCGTCCTACCTAAAATAATTACACCAGCGCTTCTTTGTGCGCAAATTACGCTAGACACGCCGCTGTATTTGATAGGCAAAGATGCAAATGAGGGAGATAGGGCGATCCACAAAATTAAGTGTGTGCGGCGTAGATTACGACCTGTGCGCTTCTGTTAGTTTCCCGGAGCAATTTTACACTTTATAAAAGCAGCCCTAATTTTACACATGCCGTGTAAAGGTCAGCTAAAGCAATACCATGAAGGAAGAGCTGACCACACACACTTGCTGGACTACAATCTGTATGCCACCATGCCAGGGGCATCCATGCCCCTATCTATAATAGTGACTTTAGTAACCCAGGGTACCCCCTCTTCTGAGGGAACAGCAGTCAGGAGACGCCTCGCAGAATGCATATTTGCAGAGTAAACGCACATTAATGATGTCACAATGAGAATGCATGAATGCACGCCACTGTGGTCCCTAGCACAGACACATCACATGCACATCGAATTGGATTAGATCCAAGTCCCCCCCCTTTGGTACATGGGAGCAGCAACGCCACGCCACGGCTCCAATTATGTCACTGTGCATTCATACACCATTCAGGAACCTGGGATCACTTCTCCCTGGTCCTGGGGATCCCTTCTCCACCAAAACTGAGGGTGACACCCTTATTTTATCAGGAATGCCACCCCCCCCCACATTCACACATCATTCACACACATAAATCAAATCATAAGTACAGAATACCAAATGAAATAAAAAAAAAAAAAATAATAATAAAAAAAAAAAGTATCCCTGCTAATTACTTATCGGCGGCGATTGCTACGCCTTGGCTGGCCACGGGCATGGCCACGCCCTCGCGGAGGATGTCCATTGGGGGGGGTGTGAGCTGGGGAAGGAGGAGCCTCCTGGGGGGGTGAGCAGGGGAAGGAGGAGCCTCCTGGGGGGGTGAGCAGGGGAAGGAGGAGCCTCCTGGGGGGTGAGAAGGGGAAGGAGGAGCCTCCCCTGCTGGCCTGCCCTCCAAGGCCACTGCAATTCTACTGAGACAGGCAGTGAGGGCAGCCGCATTGGCCTGGCCAGACCTAGTATTGTCCTGCACAGCCTGGGTCAGGGCAGTCACCTCCCGGGCCACGCCTGTTGTGGCGGTCTGTAGGTTGTTCATGCATGTAATGACCGACACTGAGTTGGTGGCCACATCACCGACTGCCTCCATCATTACACCCAGGCTGTGCTCCATCTGGGTCATTTTTTGGAGCATTTTATCCAGAGTGCGGGTCTGCCGGGCATTGTCCCTCAGCAGACTGACCGGCAGACGCTCGGCCACCTCCATGGTGTCATGGGTCGCCATCCTGCCTGCCCCTGAGGCTTGTGGCCTGGGAGGAGGGGATAGAGTGACCCTTGTGGGTGGAGGCCTGTTGGGGGCCTGTTGGGGGAGTGGGAGGGGCTACCCCTGATGGTGGCCTGACTGGTGCCAGCCTCTGGGGTAGCCTCAGGGGAAGACTCAAAGGTCATCATATCAGAAGCCAACAGGACTTCCCGACCAATCTGAATATTTTCTTCCTCCTCCCCCTCATCCTCCTCCCCCTCAACCTCCTCATGAGGTGAGGTTTGGCCACTCCCCTCCCCTGGGGAATCCTGCCCTTCTTGGGAGTCATCAGCAGCCTGTCTTGGGGGTGGTGCAGCAGCCTGGCCTGATGGGCCAGCAACCTCCTGGCCTGATGGGCCTGCAACCTCCTGGCCTGATGGGCCTGCAACCTCCTGGCCATCTGTGGAGGACACAAAACAATCACAGGTTTGAGGATCCACACACTTGGCACATCTTCCCTTCCCCCACCCACACATGCTAATCACCAGAGAGAAAAACCAAAAACGTACCTGTCCTCACAGGAACATCTGACTGATAGCCAGGCAGGCCCACCACCTGCTGTGTGTGGAAACACTGGGCCACTGCCCATTCCTCCTCCGTCAGTCTGACTGGGCAGGGTCCCCCTCCTCCAGTGCCCCTGGTATGGGCGTCCATCTTTGCCATCTTATTGCGGACGACGCTCCTAAGGTCGTTAATTTTTTTCTGTATGCCAGTGGGGGTCCTGGTCTCCCCCCCCCGCCGCATTGACCTGATCCGTTATCCGTTTAAGGAGCTCCTTCCTCCTGGCCGGGGGGGTGTTCCGGCTCTCAGGGCCATGCAGATATCGCACATATCGCACGATGCCCCGAGCAAGAATTCGCTTCTCTCCCAGGGTGAAATTAAGCTTCCTGCGCTTGGGGGCCATCACAGACACCACCCAGCACCAAGAAACTCACCCAAAAAACAATCACCAATACACACCCAACAAACAGACAAAAATACACAGCCAAAAAACAGACAAAAATATACACCCAACAAACAGACAAAAATACACACCCAAAAAACAGACAAAAATATACACCCAAAACACAGACAAAAATCTAAACACACAAGCAGACAGCTACTATAAATTCTAAATAAAACACGAACAAAATACAAGCACAAAAAAAAATCAGCAAAAACAATAACAAACAAATTAACAAAATGCATTTATCAAAAACAAACACCAACTAGACTCTCCAACTCCTCAAACACAACTTAACAACACACCAACAAACGTTAAGAGCAGAAGCAAATTGCTCATGGAAGGGAAACACTGGGATATACTTTTGCAAGGGAAGTATGTTTGACTGGGGCTTTTTATACACAGGGTGATCCTCAAACTAAGTACGCTTGGCCTTTTACCTATCTCACTGATTGCGCCGAGCAAAGTTCTGCACATGCGCAGTGAGCAGCAGATTCATGCGTGCATGCGCAGTACGGCCGGCCCTTCATTTGCATGGGGTCACGGCTCGTTACAATGAAGCACGCCCACTTCCTTCCCACTTGCAATAACCCCGCCTTACGCCTCGGAATTTAAGTTATGCTGGCGCAATTTTGTGCGCAAATGCGCTGTGGATACGGCACTTACGACACCAACTTAGGGCGCCGTAACTTAAATGACATAAGTTTTGAGTAACTTAATTTGCGCCGCTGGCTGTGGATTTGGCCCATTGTAATTATAATTTTATTCCTGCAGGATCCTGGAAAGAACTGCACCCGTAATTAGAGGATCAGGAGTGCAATGTCAGGCTTCTGAAGACAAGCCCTGCAGTTTTTAGCCTGTGCCTGCATAGGGGCTGTTAGTTCCAAATCTAAGCTTGTATTCAGAGCTTGTGAGAAAAATTAAAAACTTGTGAATAAACTTCCAAGGCACTCATCTGTGCATTCACACTTCAATCAGAACTGCAAGCTGTCAGCCACAGTGGCTGATGTTAGCTGTAGTCTATTCATTCACAGGAAACTGTGAATAAATTAAGTGGTCATATGGGCGGAGTCCCTTACTGCCACACTGTTTTTGTGTCAAACAGGTGTTCATCTGTGCACTTAAGCAGTAGAGCTCCCAGATATCCCTGGTTATGATTTGCACGCTTTTGTGTGAAATATGTCTATTATCTTTTGTCCATGGTATTTGGTGTTCAGCTATATTATGAAATAAATCATTGCAACTATTGGCACCTTCCTGTGGTGTACGGACACTGTTTTTCAGTTTATGGTCCTTCGGTGGCGAGCCGGGCAGGCAGTTGCATGAGAGAGCTGAGCTGGATCTCACCTGTCACTTTCCTGGAGTGGTGGCATCTCTTTCATTGTTCCAGAAACTCGCTGTCTTCTGCCGGCCCAGTGAGTTTTCACGGATCTGTCTACACTATATACTGCTGACATAACAGACACCAGCAACACACCTTTAGACTCATGAAGGACAATCCACTGAGAGTTAATGCATATGAGATATTAAGTGAAAATACAGATAGAAATGCCGGCTCAGTGAAATTACTCTTCTGAAAACTGGAGAGGAATATGACAAAGGATATAAAAGCATACTGGTATTCCAGCTCACTACAGAATATTTTATCATTGAAATGGATACCAAGAGGACTCCGAATCAAAACATTTCCCACCTTTGAGTTATTCGATGATGAGCTGAAAAAGCAGTGGACTGATACTCTATCAAACTGTACCTTTGCTTCAATGAAAATTATTATGCTCTCCAATTCTAAAGAGAAAGAAATTATAAGGTGAAATTGCTATTTTACAAGAAGATATAAAACCTCTCCAACATGTGGCTAATTTTAAAGATATTGACAAAAACCTGACTGATAAATTGGATTGTCTAGAAAAGGAGATTACTGAAGAAAAAAAAAATGAGAGACAAACTTGAATCTGACATAAACAGAGTGTACATTTGGAAATGCAGGTGGTTTGTCGCTGTCAGATGCACTCCAATAGTGGTATCAGGAAGCATGTTAGCTTTTCTGGCATGAAGCAGAATATATGGATGATACTTTGTCTGCCTCTGATTGGGAGCAATCACCTTGCCAGTAGATATGTGCATTCCCGTTCGTACGAATGTTATTTTCGTACGAAAATTTTCATTTTCGTACCCGCAGAATAATGTGTACATACGAAAAAATTAAAGCACCAAAATACGAAAACGACGGGATTACGAATGAGCTGCATAACGAACAACCGCAAATACGAACGAACAATCCGACGAAAATACGACAAAACGAAAACAGCAAAGGAGCGAAAATGATATTTTGTTTGAATCCTTGTTCTGTTCGTATTTTGATTTTCAGTCGTATGTTCATTGTTCATATGACATCTAACAAAAGATTTTCATTCTGTATTTTGTTTGAATCCTTTTTCTGTTTGTATGTTCATATGACATCTATAACAAAAGATTGTATTCTGTATTCTGAATTCCTTTTTTCTGTTCGTAATTTGGTTTCAAAATACAGAATGCAAATCTTTTGTTATAGATGTCATTTTCGTTTTTTTGAATGGGCAGTGAGTGTAGTTAGTAAGTGAAGCAGCTTCTCTTTTGTGCTGAGTACAGTAGTACAGTAAAGCCAAATAAACTTTTCTGTGGATTTTCGTCTGAAGGGAGAGATCAGTTGGCCAGACTTTTGAACCTGGAACCCAAAAATGGTTTTCTGATGGAGTTTAAAAACGAACGAACGTTCGGTAAAACGATCGTGTTTGTTGTTAAAAAAGTCTGACCAAGTGTATGGGGCTTAACAATAGTTAATATGGATGAGCCGCGTGTTGAAAGTGCCACGAATCCCGCGATATATTTACAAAAGTACAAAACGACGAAAATTCACAAAA
Organism: Rana temporaria; assembly: GCF_905171775.1. Lineage (NCBI taxonomy): Eukaryota > Metazoa > Chordata > Amphibia > Anura > Ranidae > Rana > Rana temporaria. Next base: position 481,648,591 of record NC_053489.1, read on the forward strand.
ATTATTGTCTAACAAGTAACGAACATGAATTAAACAGAATAACGAACCATCCCGCATGTACGAAAACAAAGCGGTAACCAAAATACGAAACGATCGGAATACGAAAAAATTGCGTCGTACGAAAAACGAACGGGAACGAACAGGAAAACGGGCGTCTTACGAAAAACGAACAGAAACGAACCTATGGAACGATACGAAACGGAACAAAAAAAATGGAAAAAATTTCTGTGCACATGTCTACTTGCCAACTGTCTATACCTAGTTTCGATGAAGGTGGTAGCACACCTATTACTCCAAAAAATGGGGGTAAGGAGTGAAAGGAAGAAAAGAACGACTGCACACCACAGGAACGTTCCAACGATTTTATTCCAAAAATAGCAAATGACAGCCAACAAAGACAGAGTGTCCCAACCCAGGAGGTGACGCGTGCATTTCACACTGACACCAGTGCTTCTTCAAACCTTCAAAAGAAGTGAAAGGGCCACAAGAAAGCCTACAACAAAGGTACAACAAAACAAGTTGGGGGTGGAAGTGGAAGGGGGCTATAGGTGGCACTCAGCACTCATTCCCCCAGGATGTAATAAGTACCATCAATGAGCTAAAGCTTTCAACCGGACATTTGATGAAATTTCATTACTATCTAAAAAATTTAACTTTTGTCCACAAAGACACTTCAATTTATTTGAAACAATTTTGTACTAGATTTGTAAGAAATGTCACTATTATAAAGCATTATTTTTCTGACACTGAGAGAGAATATTCTGGATCTGATTTAAATCAAAGTAATTTACCTGATGAAACAAATGAATATTCCTTTAGTGATCTTTGTGCTATTAGGGACCTGGACGATTTGGCTTTGGAGGGTGGTTCTGGGAATGACTCTGCAGTAATTGATGGATCTGCTTGTTCTGTCATGTTCAAAGTTCAATACAACTGCTGCAGTCTAAAATGGACACATTTAAAACTTAATAGAAGGAGATCTCACATCCTTAGCCATGAATATGTCAGCAGGCCTTGGTGTGTGGCAAAATTATATTACATCCAAAGAAACAGAATTTACAACAAATTCATCATTGTCCGCAATGTTAATATGGGAGGATTGGTTGTAGTAATGATTGTAGATACATACAGGAGTGAAGCATTGAGACAACTTTTGGCTACTAACACATAATATAGGCTCAGAGGGGACCCCACAAAACGTTTTAAGGCTATTTTAGCCAATTTGATTAAGAAAAGGGTGAACCCTGGAGACTTTAACATTAGGGGTGCTGATGTCTTCCTGAGTATCCTGTTCTTCCTACATTTTACCATGTCCAAAACACACAATCCCTTGTGTGGTAGACCTACTATTTTTGGCATTGGGTCACTCAATGAAAGGTTGGGCCAATGGCAAGACGAATAATTGCAGCCCATAGTAAGACAGCTTCCTGGTTATCCAAAGCATACTACTCATTTATTGAATATCATGAAGGAATTATAGAGAAAGGCAAATTTTGCATAGGTCATCTGTGATGTGGCCATCATATACTGAATACTTCTACACCTCAGAACTTAGATTGGCATGGTTTAATTTTAGTTGGAAAATCAGACTGAACTATTTATAGAATGCCAGCTATAAATTCCGCAGGTTTACAATATTGTCTGAGTCACAATTACTTCATTTTTATAAGGTTTTTCTTACGCTGCGATGGGGTCAAAGCCCTTACTCCCCAACCTTAAAATGTGTTGGTGGGAATGTACACGCATTTATGGAAGTGATAATATCTTCAGACCACATGTGAAGATCTATTTTCGTTATACTGATGATTTGACCCCAGTGGTAGCAGAAGGGTTTGGAGATTTAAATAGCTTTTTGACTTGCTTCAAAGACAAATTTAAAGGTTACAGGTCACAAAAGTGATTTTTTTTTTATGTCCACCTTAGAGGCGACTACGACAAAGTCATAATGGGCCTATTCAGGAAGCCCTTCTCGAGTATCACTTTGCTGCTGGTCTGGTCGGGTCATCCAAACCATACAATAAAAGGCTTTCCAATTGGTAAATTTTTTTTAAGTTATTGGAGAGGGAAGCGGAAATTTTATATTAGTGATTTATGAAAAGAGGGTACCCCAAGTGGATGCTGAACAGAGCCTAAATAATTGCAAAAGGTCAAAATAGGGTTGATTTATTGAGAAGGAAATTAAAAAGACAGAATGGAATGAAAAATAAACTAACTCTCTCTACCCCCTATAATTTAGAATTTGGTCAAATTAAGGGGATTATCAATAGAAATTGACCCATTTTGTTTAGTGACCCAGTCTGCACAAAAATCCTTAAAGGGCTTGTAAAGGTTTGTTTTTTATTTTCTAAATAGGTTCCTTAAAGCTAGTGCATTGTTGGTTCACTTACATTTTCTTTCAATTTCCCTTCTAAATGTTTTTTTTCTTTGTTTTCTTTGTCTGAATTTCTCACGTCCTGTTCCTCCTTAGTAAGGTGTTCAGTAAGCTGTTCTAAATGACTTTCCACCACTCATGTGATGGTGGAAAGCTTACTGAGGAGAAACAGGAAGTGAGAAATTCAAAAAAAGGAAAACAACATTTGGAAGGGAAATCGAAGGAAAAGGTAAGTGAACCAACAATGCACTAGCTTAAAGGAACCTATTTAGAAAATAAAAGACAAACCTTTACAACCCCTTTAAAGATGGCATAAATGTAGTACCAAGAAATACACCCACCCTATGTTACAATTTGTCTCCTAGCTTCCTTAATCCCTCTAAAACATGGCTTAATTTTAAGGGCAACTACCATTGTGGGAGTTCCACGTGTCCTTGTTGTACCCATATTTTGGGGGGTGGCACCATACATCCTACTAGTACCAACAGGGGTTTTAGGATTGGTGCCTTCTTTAACAGCAATACGAAATTTGTAGTGCCTATGTATATGTAAGCTCCAGTATGTGGGAAGAACAATTAAATAACTTTGAGATCATATTCAAGGACATGAATATAGTATTGAAAAAAATGTTGCTACTAATGTGGCTCGACACTTCAATGTCTGCCATGTTGGTGATATTCTGGCTGTCTCAGTACAGGTGGTTGAAAATGTGTGTGTCCCAAAAAAAGGGGAGATACTTTCCACCTCCTATGCAGAAGAGAGTATTTTTTTTTTATATTTCATTTAAAAACCTGCTTACCAGATAGCTTACATTTTAAGTGGGATGACTTTTATGAATAAGTATGTCTCTGCAGATTATCCTCTCATCTTCTTGTGACATAGATGTTTTCCACTCTCTTGTTTCAATTATTGGAGTCACATGGAGTTTGTTTTTAGGTTTCTATTCCTACATTTCTACATTGTTGATTTTTAATGATGTTGGTTTTGTTTGTAAAAATATAACCTACTATTTTGTTTTTTCTCTCATAGCTCTATGTATACATATTTCTTTTTCCACACAATTTTAGTTTATTCATTTTACTTTCCATTTCCAACAGCTTTATGCATAATGTTTTAGTCAAGCAGGGGTTAATGCTGTGAGCATGTCTACACTATGGAACAGGTGTTCACCTGTGCACTTAAAGCGGAGCTCTGCCCAAAAGGGAAACTCCACTTGTTTGCCTCCTCCTGGTTTTGACCTCCGGCTGATCTCGGCACAGTGAAGTCAGCAGGAAGTTCGGCCTCCTCCACCTTTCCCCCGTCGCAGGGCCATTTACAAAGTTCTGCATGCTTCACATATGCACAGTAAGCAACCAGCTGTGAAGCTGCAAGGTTTCATTGCCCATTTCCCCTTAAAGAAGGTGGCGGTGGCAGCACCCGACAGCCAATTAAAAAATCGTCTGGAGTGAAGACACCACTGGATTCATGAACAGGTAATTGTCCTAATAATTAAAGTCAGCAGCTACAGTTTTTTTCTGAAGGGGCCTGGAGCTCCACTTTAAGCAGTAGAGTTTCCAGCATTCTCTAGTTATAAATAAGTATGCTTTTGTGTGAAGCATTGTCAACCATCTTTTGTCTGTGGTGTTTGGCGTTCAGTTTTATTATGGAATAAATCATTGCAACTTTTGGCATCTTCCTGTGGTGCGCGGCCACTTCTTCTAGTTTATAGAGGAAATTAATACAATGCACTACACATTTGCTTTAATTGTATTTGCATGGTCCTTTGCTAAAGGTGGTAGCTTCTCTTATGCCGTGTACACACAATCTTTTTTTCCGATGAAAAAAGTCTGATGGACTTTTTTCATCGGAAAACCGATCGTGTGTGGGCCCCATCGGACTTTTTTCCATCGGTGTAAAAAAATAGAACATGTTTTAACCACTTAAGCCCCGGACCTTTAGGCAGCTAAATGCCCAGGCCAGGTTTTGCGATTCGGCACTGCGTCACTTTAACAGACAATTGCGCGGCCGTGCGACGTGGCTCCCAAACAAAATTGGCGTCCTTTTTTCCCCACAAATAGAGCTTTCTTTTGGTGGTATTTGATCACCTCTGCGGTTTTTATTTTTTGCGCTATAAACAAAAATAGAGCGACAATTTTGAAAAAAATTCAATATTTTTTACTTTTTGTTATAATAAATATCGCCCAAAAACATATCTAAAAACATTTTTTTCCCTCAGTTTAGGCCGATACGTATTCTTCGACCTATTTTTAGTAAAAAAAATCGCAATAAGCGTTTATCGATTGGTTTGCGCAAAATTTATAGCGTTTACAAAATAGGGGATAGTTTTATTGCATTTTTATTAATTTTTTTTTTTTTACTACTAATGGCGGCGATCAGCGATTTTTTTTGTGACTGCGACATTATTTCGGACAATTTTGACACATTTTTGGGACCATTGTCATTTTCACAGCAAAAAATGCATTTAAATTGCATTGTTTATTGTGAAAATGACAGTTGCAGTTTGGGAGTTAACCACAGGGGGCGCTGTAGGAGTTAGGGTTCACTTAGTGTGTGTTTACAACTGTAGGGGGATGTGGCTGTAGGACTGACGTCATCGATCGAGTCTCCCTTATATAAGGGATCACTCGATCGATACACCGCCACAGTGAAGCTCGGGGAAGCCGTGTTTACACACTGCTCTCCCCGTTCTTCAGCTCCGGGGAGCGATCGCGACGGAGCGGCTATAAACAAATAGCCGCGCCGTCGTCCCGGATCGCTCCCCGAGGGAACCCGACCGCCGCATGTAGCGGGGGGGTCCCGATCGGACCCCCCACCCGCTAGAAGGCAAGGATGTACATGTACGCCCATTTGCCTGTACGTGCCATTCTGTGGACGTACATATACATGCGGCGGTCGGGAAGTGGTTAAATTTTTCCGAAAAAATAAATAAAAATTATAGTAAATTCCGATCGTCTCTGTGGAACTCTATCAGACAAAAATCAATGCATGCTCAGAATCAAGTCGACGCATGCTCGGAAGTATTGAACTTAATTTTTTTCGGCTCGTCGTCATGTTTTACATCACCGCGTTTTGGCACAGTCAGAATTTAGTCTGATAGTGTGTATGCAAGACTGATGAAAGTCAGCTTCATCAGAATTCCGACAAAAAATTTCATCGGATTTTATACCATCAGAAATCCGATCGTGTGTACAGTTCGTCTTTGCATAAACAGAGAAATGTGCTGATAAATAGGGTGCCTATTGCTGTAAGAAGGTGTAAGTGGTAATGTAAATTTAATTTTCCTATAGGTGTATTGATGCAGGGGTCTGCTTTTTACTTTGCAATAACCCTTTTGTGACCCCGACCAAGCTTAGCAACATTGGTAAGTATCAGTTACCTTGACAATAACTCTATGAGTACATATTCTGATTTGCAGCAGATCTGACAAGTAGGAAAAAAACACATTTTCACATTCTAAATTTTCTGCAGCAAGGTTAATTAACGTTCTTAAGACAAGGAGCATTTTATATCAGTCACAGAGATGAACTTTACTATTTTCTATTTTTATCTAGTAATTTCTGGATTCAAAAATTATACCATGTGGAATGACTAACTGCAATTTTAGGCTCATTCAGTAAAGCAATGCGATATACAGAGGTAATATGCAAAGTAAGTCATCCACCACTGAGATTTCTTTTTATAGCAGTCATCTCACTGAAAGACTTAATAGGTCCCATTTTTTTTTTTTTTTGTAATAAAACTCTGCAGTGAAGATATCCATCACAAGCATCACTATTGAAATTAAGCAAGTTAATAGAAGTAAACGTTTCATTGAAGAATGCCTTAAATTTGTTCTGACCAGAACAGGTTCATCCCAACCTTGAATCACTTTAATCTGTTTATATCAATAAATATAGGATTAGGTTGATTGGCATTCTAGCTAAAGAACGAAACAAAACTGAAAATTCACCTATTTAATGAAGTTTTTTCCATTGTGAGCCTTTAATTGTTTTCAGTTTGGAACATGTATTGGAGCTGATCAGTTACTGCTTATTTACTAAAAATAGAGGCTATGTAGCAAAGTAAAACTTCACTTCTAGCATACAATCATGTGCAAAATCATTTTTTGTATATTTCCCTTGCATATGACTAGGTATTAAAAGTAAGAACAACTTCATCTTAGTTACTAATTGAACATTTGGGAAGATTGAATTTTATTGTGTATGTATTGAGAGGCTCCTGTCACAATTCGGTACAACAAATGGAAAATGTATTGAATTTAGACACTTGCAATAAGTTGTGAGTTTTATTTTAGTGTTAAAACATGTACTTTGCATAGTGAACATTCTTTTTGCAAAGTGAATTGCCTCTACTTCTGTAGTAAACTCAACCTATTGGGGATAATTTACCAAAGGGAAATAGGTTGTTTACTTTGCAAGGGAATTTTCTGTTAGCTTAGTGAATGTGGTGAACACTACTGGCTTCCATCATCCAATCACATGCAAGCAAAAATGCTTGCTAATTAGCATATAATAACACTATAAACATCAGACGACTAGTGATATAATAATATTATGGAAATCATCAAACATATAAAATGTGAATGTCTAAATAAATATATTTTTTTTAATCTAAGCTTCCATGTTTATATATGTTGTGAATCTGACCACCGTTCACCTATGCGCTCACCTTTTACAGTGGGCCTGTAGAGTGTCAGTTCAAAAAACACCTTTCCCTCTCAGGGCTTGTTGTAAATCCCACTTGGATAAGTTTACACTTAATTTTTCTTCTCCAATCTCCACTTAAGATACTTAAGATCACATCCAATTTTGTATAGCTGCAGGGCCCTTCAAGAGATTGTGATGCCTTCCTGTAGTGGATTTATAAAGCACAAGAGATCCCAATAGTGCAGCAAGCTTCTTAAAACCACTTAGGTGGCAAGTCACCCAGCTCCGCCCAATGTTTGTTGTCACATTCACATGACTTCCTCAGGGGTACCCTCCATGTGATTGGGTATTCTTCCAGTTAAGGGAACTCTTAAGATGTCAGCATACCAAAATACTTTGTACAAATTCATGCTCCCAACTTTGTGGGAACAGTTTGGGGATGGCCCCTTACTGTTCCAAAATGACTGTGCACCAGCGCACAAAGCAAGGTCCATAAAGGCATGGATAAGTGAGTTTGAATGGCCTGACCTCAACCTGATAAAACAGCTTTGGGACAAATTAGAGTGGAGACTGCAAGCTGATGTCCCACTGGTAAGTTTATTGTGTATAGCTGGTAGTAGACACAGTCTCTGCCCTTAGGCCATACCCCTCTAGAGGGGACTGTGTCTACTGTAACCAGGTAATTTACTAAATAGACAGTGAGTGAGAAGAGTGCTGCAGTTTCTTGCTCTATGCCCTCCTGGTGGGCTGGAGCCACCGGTCACATGTCCGCAGACCTTCACTTCAGGAGGCTTCAGGAGGCTTCCTGCATTAGAAGTGAACAAGCCCAGCTCCCCCTCCCCACTGCCCCCCTCCTGTAGTGCGCAAGAGCAGCTCTCACATTCAGCACAGCTTGGCTATTTCTGCCTCAGTCGAGTCGGGAGCAGGAGTGAGCCCTGTGTTGTCCCTGCATGGATCTATCCTTTTCCTTGGCTTTGGCAGCTGCATGGCTCTGCACACAGCAAGGCTTCTCCCCTTGCTCTGTGTGTCTGTGCTCTGCCCGGTGGAGAAACCCCCCTCCAGCAAGCAGCACAGATACACAGCAATCACCACTGCAACAGATCAGTATGTGATTAGACCCCCTCCTGCAACCTGGGTTCCCTATACAGGGGAAGAGAGCAGTATAAATATTGCACAAAGGAAAGTCCATAAAGACATGGATGGGTGAGTTTGGGGTGGAGTAACTTGACTGGTCTGCACAGAGTCCTGACCTCAACCCAATAGAACACCTATGGGATAAATTAGAGCAGAGAATGTGATCCAGGCCTTCTCATCCACATCAGTGCCTGACCTCACAAAAGCGCTTTTGGAAGAATGGTCAAACATTCCCATAGATGCACTCCTAAACCTTGTGGACAGTAGGGATGGGTGAACGGTTTGGCCTGAGGATAAGTTCGGGTCAAACTTTCGCTGCTCGGTTTCTCGGGAAACAGCCAAACTTTTGGGAAGTTCGACCATTTGTTTGCCCCCCAAACCGACCACAATGCATTGCGGTGCTGAACAGTGCATTGTAATCCCTGATTTGCTAAATTAGTGAAAGCTTCAGCCAATGAGGGCACTGTCAGAGTCATGATTGGACACTATCATCATGACTTTATCCAATCATGGCTCATTCCCACCCCACAGTATAAAAGTATTCTTGCAATTTCAGCCATTTTTCAACATGGAGAGAGATAGAACAGGGATCTGTTTAGTGCTATTAGTTAGTTAGTGTGCTATACTGTGCTATCTTGCTTCAATTGTCAGGGTAGAATATTAGTTTAGTGTCAGTCTAGGTATAGTGTGAGTGTAGTGAGGAGGACCATCATTCAGCTTTGCATAGTGTGCAGCTAGAGTAGGAACAGCTCAGATAGTTTCACTGTAGTGTAGTGAGACAATGTCATTTATACATGAATTAGTGTAGAGTAGGGACAGCTCAGATAGTTTCACTGCAGTGTAGTGTAGTGAGACCGTGTCAGTAATATTGACATTAGTGTATAGCTAGAGTAGGGACAGTTCAGATAGCATCAGTGTAGTGACGGTTGAACACCGTCTATTTGATTGCGTTACTGCCAGTATAACGCCATTTACTTCTGTGTGTGTTACTGACAGTTTTTAATGCCATTTACTTCTGTGTGTGTTACTGACAGTTTAACGCCATATCGTTTTGCGTGCGTTACTGCCAGTTTAACGCCATATAGCTTTGTGTCCGTTACTGCCAGTTTAATGCCATATAGTTTTGCGTGCGTTACTGCCAGTTTAACACCATATAGTTTTGCATGCTTTACTGCAAGTTTAATGCCATATAGTTTTGCGTGCGTTACTGCCAGTTTAACGCCATTTCGTTTTGCGTGCATTGCTGCCAGTTTAACGCCATATAGTTTTGCGTGCGTTACTGCCAGTTTAACGCCATATAGTTTTGCGCTCATTACTGCCAGTTTTATGCCATATAGTTTTGCGCGCATTACTGCCAGTTTAACGCCATATAGTTTTGCGCTCATTACTGCCAGTTTTATGCCATATAGTTTTGCGCGCATTACTGCCAGTTTTATGCCATATTGTTCTGTGTGCATTACTGCCAGTTTAATGCCATATAGTTTTGCGTGCGTCATTGCCAGTTTAACGTCATATAGTTCTGTGTGTGTTACTGCCAGTTTAACACCATATAGTTTTGTGTGTGTTACTGCCAGTTTAACGCCATATAGTTTTGCGTGCATTACTGCCAGTTTAACGCCATATAGTTTTGCGTGCATTACTTCCAGTTTTACTCCATATAGTTCTGTGTGCGTTACTGCCAGTTTAACGCCATATAATTTTGTGTGCGTTATTGCCAGTTTAACGCCATATAGTTCTGTGTGCGTTACTGCCAGTTTAACGCCATATAGTTCTGTGCGTCACTGTACATTTGGCGCATTATATTGCAGTATATTATATTGTATCTGTGTCTGTGTAGTGCAAGTACTCAAATTAAAGGGCACCAAACACCTCTTTACATTGACTAAAGTGCATCTACGTACTGAGTTCAGATAGCATCAGTGTAGTGACGGTTGAACACCGTCTATTTGATTGCGTTACTGCCAGTATAACGCCATTTACTTCTGTGTGTGTTACTGACAGTTTTTAATGCCATTTACTTCTGTGTGTGTTACTGACAGTTTAACGCCATATCGTTTTGCGTGCGTTACTGCCAGTTTAACGCCATATAGTTTTGTGTCCGTTACTGCCAGTTTAATGCCATATCGTTTTGCGTGCGTTACTGCCAGTTTAACACCATATAGTTTTGCATGCTTTACTGCAAGTTTAATGCCATATAGTTTTGCGTGCGTTACTGCCAGTTTAACGCCATTTCGTTTTGCGTGCATTGCTGCCAGTTTAACGCCATATAGTTTTGCGTGCGTTACTGCCAGTTTAACGCCATATAGTTTTGCGCTCATTACTGCCAGTTTTATGCCATATAGTTTTGCGCGCATTACTGCCAGTTTAACGCCATATAGTTTTGCGCTCATTACTGCCAGTTTTATGCCATATAGTTTTGCGCGCATTACTGCCAGTTTTATGCCATATTGTTCTGTGTGCATTACTGCCAGTTTAATGCCATATAGTTTTGCGTGCGTCATTGCCAGTTTAACGTCATATAGTTCTGTGTGTGTTACTGCCAGTTTAACACCATATAGTTTTGTGTGTGTTACTGCCAGTTTAACGCCATATAGTTTTGCGTGCATTACTGCCAGTTTAACGCCATATAGTTTTGCGTGCATTACTTCCAGTTTTACTCCATATAGTTCTGTGTGCGTTACTGCCAGTTTAACGCCATATAATTTTGTGTGCGTTATTGCCAGTTTAACGCCATATAGTTCTGTGTGCGTTACTGCCAGTTTAACGCCATATAGTTCTGTGCGTCACTGTACATTTGGCGCATTATATTGCAGTATATTATATTGTATCTGTGTCTGTGTAGTGCAAGTACTCAAATTAAAGGGCACCAAACACCTCTTTACATTGACTAAAGTGCATCTACGTACTGATTTCAACTTCTCCTTTACATTTGCTTATAAGCACCGCCCCCTCCCTCACAATAATGTCTGGGAGGACAGCAAGGAGATGCAGACGTTCCCTTGGCACTGTTAGGGGGCCAGCAACAAAAGTGTCCACAGGCAAAGGTGGACGTGGTGGTGGTCAGTCCTCAGACAGGGCATCATTTCCTCTGTTTAGTAAATTTGCCCATGCTATCCAGCCACAGCATGCAAAGGGGTGGTGGACTGGCTTACTAAACCTTCCTCATCCTCCTCATCCTCTGTCACACAAGCAGAAACACGTGTGCAGTCCCTTGCAGTTGCCAGAGTGGATAAACCTGCTTCTTTGTCCACATCTATTCCTGCCATAGCCCTAACATCAGCCATTGAGGAGTCAGCTGGGTAATTTGACCACATCATCAGCCACTGGCTCCTTGATGATGCCCAGCCATTACTGGATTCAGATGCTGGTTCTGAGGTTGAGGATGACAAGAACATGAGCCTAGAGAGAGGGAAGAACACTGGTAGACAAATTGGCAATCATGTTCCCAAAGCCGCAGCATATTGCCAAGTTGTCTCCAGTGGTAATGATGAAGAGGGAGGAGTTGGAGATGATAATGATGATGATGATGTCACTGATGCGACTTGGGTGCCATATAGAGCAGAGGAGGAAACTGAAGGTGAGGCGGCACAACCCCAAGGAGGTCGACATCAAGAAAGAGTAGAGAGCAGCCACCCTATTCCATCACATTCTGCAGTTGTTATCTCCTGGCCCACTCCCCACAGCTCAGCTGTTTGGACCTTTTTCAGCACATCTGCAGCAGATCGCACTGTTGCCATCTGCAAACTGTGTCACAGGCACATCAAACGTGGCAAAAACACCAACTATTTGAGTACCACATGCCTAACAAAGCATTTAACGTCCAACCACTCAGACCCTTTGGCAAAAGCACCTAAAAGCCACACAAAAGGGGCACAGATCTGTCCCTCCTCCTCCTTACCCACTTCAGTCTGCCCCTGCGATACCGAGTCATTACCTTTCAGCAGCCTCCACTTACAGGGATGATGGTATAGCACAGGGTGTCCATGGGCCTAGCAGCTCATCTGCCAGCAGCACACCACCAGCTGTAAACTGTAGCTGGCAAATTTCTCTGCCCCATCCTCTGAAGCAGAAAAAAATTACAGTCCCTGCCACCCACATGCCCAGCGCCTGAATGCAAGCTCCAACGTCTGCCTTTCAGCCTGGTGGATTCTGCCCCCTTCCGTGAATTTGTACAATGTGCTGTACCACAATGGCAGGTTCCCAGTCGCTACTACTTTTTGCGTAAGGCCGTTCCATCTCTCTACCAATATGTGGAAGGGAATGCTCTGGCATCGTTGAGCAAGGCAGTCAGCCGTAAAATCCACCTTACTGCTGACACGTGGTCCAGCAAGCATGGGCAGGGATGATATATTTCGTTCACAGCACACTGGGTAACGCTGCTTGCAACTCGAAAGGATGCAGGACAGGGCTCAGTGCTTCAGCTTTTTGTGCCCCCACATCTTCATACAGCTGGCGGTGATGATGCCAGACCTGTGAGCTCTACCCCCTCCTCCTCCACCACCTTCATGCCCTCCTCTGCTTCTCAAGCCTCTGCAAATTTGAAGCGCATGGGCAACCTCATGCTTCAAAGCCTGAGGAAGGATCCAAGAATACGTGGCATAAATGAGAAGGATGATTACTGGTTGGCAACCCTCTTTTACCAATGTTAAAAGGGGAAGGTCTCTGAACTCATCCCATCCCCACAGAGAGTGGAGAGGATAAAATCTCTTCAGGACACATTAAAGAGGATTTTATTGAAAGTTTTTCCAGACAATAGTAGGTTACAGTATGGTGGAAAATGTAATTTTGAGTCTTCCGTTGGTCAAGAAAGGACCATTGGAGAAGACGTCTGCCTAAGTGAGGTATTTTGGATTTTTTTTAGTTCTTGCCGCCCAGGGCTGTCAGCTTCCACATCCCATTAGCAGCGTCTGCATCACATGGGGGATGATTACCTTGGGGCCAAAACAGAGATGGAGAGCTTTCCAGCTGACGATCCACTGGCTTACTGGGTCATGAGAATAGACCACTGGCCAGAACTTGTCCAGTATGCTATTGAGTTGTTGGGCTGCCCTGCATCCAGTGTGCTTTCAGAATGGGCATTCAGTGCTGCAGAAGATTTTGTTACTGTTTATAGAACGCATTTTATATGAATGACTTTTATCAAAATGAATCAGTCCTTGATTACCAGCTATGAAGCCCCTGATGCTGATGTCACTGATCAATTTTTCAGCACCTGTTTGCAATTTTTTACAGCAAGCCAAATTCTTGAGTAATCAAGAGTAATCAAAAGAAAAATGAGGGGAGGGGGAGGGGGGAATGGCCCAAGATTAAGCAGGTAGAAAGGGGTTACTCTTGGCAACAAAAAAAGAGGATCGCAATGTGCCTTAAAATGCTATTCAGATTTATTGTTTGTTGTCTCCTATATAATCTTCCTATAGTTTGTACTGATGCTGGTCCATCAGCTGATTTTACCACCTTGCACTGCTGCTTCTCATTGCCTATTGCAGATTATGAACTTCCTAGTGTTAATCCGATCAGGGGTAACTGTGATCTAAAACACACTGTGATCAGTGATTATAAAAATGAATTCAGCTATACATATAGATTCTTGATGGACCAGCATCAGTACAAACTATAGGAAGATTATATAGGAGACTACAACCAATAAATCTGAATAGCATTTTAAGGCACATTGCGGTCCTCTTTGGATGATTGATTTTTTATCACACTTCAGTTTATTCCAGCCCATTTCCAGTACTTGGGACTACCACTATAGAAACATCAATTTATTGCCTCACTAATATTATAATTGATGAGGCAACACATTGCTTCCCAACTATCTCCCCCTGCTCCCTCTCCCTCCCCACACATCTGATCCAGCCCCCAGGAAGTTGCACCTATTGGCTTCCCTAAGGGAGATATTGGTAATAACTCATTTTATCAAAAATTATTTCTCCCCTGTGGGTCTACATTTTTGCCTTGATTGGAATAGGTAGCTTATCACCTGAGGCTGCATCATACGTCCGGACTTTGTGTTTTATGTCATGTCATTTGTGTGTCCTGTTTGTTAATCATGTACATGGTATATACCGTATTATTGATTCTAATCTCAATGGTTCTTTTCAATTGCACTTTTTAATTTATTTAACTTTTTAATACCGGAATAAATACAATTAAATTTGATTATTCCTGTCTAGATCATTTTTTGTTGCCAAGAGTAACCACTTTCTACCTGCCTAATCTTAGGCCATTACCCCCTCCCCTCATTTTTCTTTTGATTATGCTTTTTGGTTACGGCCTTCTTGATCAATTATAGGTACCTGATATTAGCTATCTATATATTAGTGGACTATTTGCATTGAGTATTTGCGACGTGATTCTGAGCATGCGCGTGCATGCGCCGTACCAAGGGCTTTCATTTACATGGGGTCACGGTTACTTTACATGTAGCACGCCCACTACCTGCCTAATTTGAATTAGGCGGGGTTACGCCAGGCCATTTTCGCTACGATGACATAGCTTATGGAGCAAGTGCTTTTTGAATACTGGCCTTGCCTCTCTATTTTACGTCGGCGTAGCGCAAATGAGCTGTGCTACGCCCGCTTAAACAGACGCCGATCTACGTGAATCTGGCTATATATGTCTATTTTTATTTGTCTATTTTTATTTGCCTATTATGCATTGCATTCTTTTAGCTGTGCTGAAAGAAGATGGGTGTTTAAAGAACTGCATTTATTTATCCCAGCAGTAAGCACAAGGGGCCAAATTCTCAAAAAAGCTGCCTAACTTAACTTTCAGCAGTTAAGTTACACGGCCTTAAAATTTCTACCTAAGTGCCCGATCCACAAAGCACTTACCTAGAAATTACACGCCGTGTAACTTAAGTGCCTCCGTCGCAAGGCGGTCCTCCTCTCCGGGGGGCGATTACTATTTAAATGAGGCGCGCTCCCGCGCCGGCCGTACTGCGCATGCGTGTGATGTAATTTTCCCGGCGTGCAGCGCACGAACGTAATTTACGCCGGGCTTTGTGGATTGCGACGGGACAATAAAGTTGCGACGGGTGAAAAAAATAATACGCGCCGGGAAAACAAAAAAAAAAAAAGAAAAATTGACAGCGTCGCTCGGCATGCATTCCTGAGAGGGAGAACTCCATGCCAATTTTCAAAGAAAAAACCGGCATGGGTTCCCCCCCCAGGAGCATACCAGGCCCTTAGGTCTGGTATGGGTTGTAAGGAGACCCCCCCTACGCCGAAAATTCGACGTAGGGGGTCCCCCTACAATCCATACCAGACCCGTATCCAAAGCATGCTACCCGGCCGGTCAGGAAAGGGAGTGGGGACGAGCGAGCGCCCCCCCCTCCTGAGCCGTGCCAGGCCGCATGCCCTCAACATGGGGGGGTTGGGTGCTCTGGGGCAGGGGGGCGCACTGCGGGCCCCCCCACCCCAGAGCACCCTGTCCCCATGTTGATGAGGACAGGACCTCTTCCCGACAACCCTTGCCGTTGGTTGTCGGGGTCTGCGGGCGGGGGCTTATCGGAATCTGGGAGTCCCCTCAAATAAGGGGGCCCCCAGATACCGCCCCCCCTCCCTAAGTGAATGGATATGGGGTACATCGTACCCCTACCCATTCACCTGGAGGCAAAGTGATAGTTATTAAACACACAACACAAGGGTTTTTAAAATCATTTATTAGTCTGCTCCGGAGGCCCCCCCTGTCTTCTTTAGCTCTAATACCAGGGGGGGCTTCTTCTTCCACTCTCCGGGGGTCTTCTCCACTCTCCGGGGGTCTTCTCCGCTCTCCGGGGGTCTTCTCCACTCTCCGCTGCTCTCCGCTGTTGACTCGGCGCACCACGGTTCTTCTCCAGCTGTCCGGTGCCTTCTCCTTCAGCGCTGGCTGCCTGCTATCTTCGTGTGTTAGCTCAATTACTAGCAGGCAGCCAGCGCGGTCTTCTGTGACGTCATGTTCTTCTATTCTCTTCTTCTCCCTTCTTCCGATGTTGACACGTCGCCTCTTCTCACTGCAATGATGGAAGCGCGCCTTGCATCCCATTTATATAGGCATCACCGTCCCATCATGCTCCGGTAGGTACCCACGTGGTATTTGAGGGGACTCCCAGATTCCGATAAGCCCCCGCCCGCAGACCCCGACAACCATTGGCAAGGGTTATCGGGAAGAGGTCCTGTCCTCATCAACATGGGGACAGGGTGCTCTGGGGTGGGGGGGCCCGCAGTGCGCCCCCCTGCCCCAGAGCACCCAACCCCCCCATGTTGAGGGCATGCGGCCTGGCACGGCTCAGGAGGGGGGGGGGCGCTCGCTCGTCCCCACTCCCTTTCCTGACCGGCCGGGTAGCGTGCTTTGGATACGGGTCTGGTATGGATTGTATGGATTGTAGGGGCGAATTTTCGGCGTAGGGGGGGGGGCTCCTTACAACCCATACCAGACCTAAGGGCCTGGTATGCTCCTGGGGGGGAACCCATGCCGGTTTTGATTTTACAAATTGCCGTGGAGTTCTCCCTCGGGAATGCATACCAAATGCCGTCGCTTGAATGGGCTTTTACATGGTGTGACTAATTTTCCACATTGTAAAACCAGCCCTAGTTTTGCGCAAGCAAATCGGAACTTACGCAGAAATCACAATGCTGAAATGCTTTGTGGATCTGCTTAAGTCCTCATTTGCATACTCAAAGCGGCATTTCAATGAGAAATGCCCCCAGCGGCGGATGCGGTACTGCATCCTAAGATCTGACCGTGTAAGTGTCTTACACATGTCAGATCTTCTGCCTAACTTTGGAAAAAGCCTTTTGAGGATCGTTTCCAAAGTTAGGCACAGAGATAGGCAGGCTGAACAGCAGTTCCGCCTGCGTATCTCTTTTGAGAATTTGGCCCAAGATTTCTAGCAGACAAGAGAGATGGAAAAGCAACCAGCTATGCTTTCCTGTCTTTAGATAATCAACAGCTCTAAAAGCCCTTTGTCAGTAAATGATTATTTGTAAAAACAGAAGTTGTTAATAGAGTGGGAAAAAATACAAATGGAAAAAATTTAAAATTGTATACACTTAAAAAAAAAATACAATTTACCTCAAACCATTATGGTTTCCTTTAAAAAAAAAATGTGGGTCTGGAGCATTGATGGTAAACTTGGCACCCCAGATGTTTTGGAACTACATTTACCATTATGCTCCTGCACTCTGCAGTTCATCATCATGGGAAATGTAGCTCCAAAACATCTTGGGTGCCAAGGTTTCTCCATCACTGGACTCTGGAGAAAGGATCCATCGTATGTGTGGGCACTTATATATTGGGCCAGTTTATTAACATAGATGTATAACAATTACCGTGTTGCTAAGAGGCTTTTCCAGGCAGAGCCATTGATGTAATTTAATTGTTTTGGTATTACCAGTCAATTCTGCTATTGCCAGTCTAAGCTACAAGGGACAGGTAGTACGACCAAAAGCCTCAACTTACTAACACTGTAAGTTTGAATAACCTCCTGCCAGACCTTTCCACATATTCAGGCTATACTCCGCTACTGTACAGTGTAAGTATCAAGCTGATCCTTGATTGGGAGTCTTTTCTTATACATGAGGTTTATTTGTTATGTACAAATGCGGGTTTAAATGCCTTTACAAATTCAATTATATTGGTGAAATTACTTTCAAGTGTAAAAGTTTCACAATAATATATTTTGTTCCTTTTTGTTTTTTTTCTGTATAAATGTACTGTATATCATGAACTCACATATGAAGGTAAATTAACATTAAGGTACTACTACAGTAGTTTTGGCTAAATTCCAAATCTAATTTCTACCCATTGACTACAATTGCATACATCTATATTCCTCCCATTCATGTTTAAATGTCTTGAATGTGACTCTAGTTGCTATGTTAAGCTCAAATATCCAGGAGAAATCTAGAAGTTGAGCACTATGCAAAATACTTCAGTACCGTATATACTCGAGTATAAGCTGGCCCGAGTATAAGCCGAGGTACCTAATTTTACCACAAAAAAATGGGAAAACGTATTGACTCGAGTATAAGCCCAGGGTGAGAATGCAGCAACCACTGTAAGAGGAAAAGAGGGTCAACAGCTCATTTGCAGGCCTCACTACGCCCATTGAAACCTCACTGTGCCATACTCACTGTGCTCATTTCAACCTCACTGTGCCAACCTCACTGTGCCCATCCTCACTGTGCCCATCCTCACTGTGCCTATCGTCACTGTGCCCATTATCACTGTACCCGTCGTCACTGTGCCCATTGTCACTGTGCCCGTCATCACTGTGCTCGTCATCACTGTGCCCATTGTCACTGTGCCCGTCATCACTGTACCTGAAATTGAGAGGCTGCGGGCCTCCATTCAATGTTTAAAACTCACAGTCTCCTCCTGGTCCCTTCCGTGATAGGCAGCTGACACAGTTCCGCCTATCACGGACGTTCTCTCATCCTCTGACTCAGTTTTCCCAGCAGACACTGTGTTCAGTGTTCTGCCAATCACGGACATCCGAGGATGATTGGCGGAACACTGAACACAGTGTCTGGTCTGCTGGGATCGGTGGGGATGAGAGAACGTTCGTGATAGGCGTTTCTCAGCAGACAGAGTTCCGCCTATCACAGAAGGGACAAGAGGAGACCGTGAGTTTTAACCACTTAAGACCCGGACCAAAATGCAGGTAAAAGACCAGGCCCCTTTTTGCGATTCGGTACTGCGTCGCTTTAACTGACAATTGCGCGGTCGTGCGACATGGCTCCCAAACAAATTTGGCGTCCTTTTTTTCCCACAAATATAGCTTTCTTTTGGTAGTATTTAATCATCTCTGCGGTTTTAATTTTTTGCGCTATAAACAAAAATAGAGCGACAATTTTGAAAAAAATTCAATATTTTTTACTTTTTGCTATAATAAATTTCCTCCAAAAAACATATATAAAACATTTTTTTTCCCTCAGTTTAGGCCGATACGTATTCTTCTACCTATTTTTGGTAAAAAAATCGCAATAAGCGTTTATCGATTGGTTTGCGCAAAATTTATAGCGTTTACAAAATAGGGGATAGTTTTATTGCATTTTTATTAATTGATTTTTTACTACTAATGGCGGCGATCAGCGATTTTTTTCATGACTGCGACATTATGGCGGACACTTCGGACAATTTTGACACATTTTTGGGACCATTGTCATTTTCACAGCAAAAAATGCATTAAAAATGCATTGTTTATTGTGAAAATGACAGTTGCAGTTTGGAGTTAACCACAAGGGGGCGCTGAAGGGGTTATGTGTTCCCTGAAGTGTGTTTACAACTGTAGGGGGGTGTGACTGTAGGTCTGAAGTCATTGATTGTGCGTCCCTATATTAGGGAACACACAATCGATGACAGCGCCACAGTGAAGAACGGGGAAGCTGTGTTTACATACGGTTCTCCCTGTTCTTTAGCTCCGGGGACTGATTGCGGCGATCGGGTCTGCAAATCCGGCGCCCGAGGTCACGGAGCTTCGGACCGGGTCGCGGGTGCGGGCGCGGCCCGCGACCCACCGCTGGGCTTTATACAATCACGTACAGGTACGTGATTGTGCCCAGCGGTGCCATTCTGCCGACGTATATCGTGGTTAGGCGGTCCTTAAGTGGTTAAACAATGGACGCCCACAGCCTCCCAATATTTCCAAGTACACTGACTGGATTATAAGCCGAGGGAGGCATTTTCAGGCCTAAAAAAAGGGCTGAAAATCTCGGCTTATACTCCAGTATATACGGTATATACTATATCCCTGATTTTGTTACACAGCCTGCAACAAAATGACAACAAAAAAAAATGTACGTATTTGTCAACCATAAAGCAGAAATTTGTATAATTTTCACATCACAGTTTACTCTCTGCATCTGTGAATGGTGAATGTTGTGGTAATGATGATGATATGTCTGATTTTGCTTGTTAACATTCATACATAATCTGTCATACATAGCCTGCAACTCTCTTTATGAGAGCTTTATAGATCTACACAGAGAAGAAATGCTTTCATCATTTTTTCGGCTGTGCTGTAGTAAGAGACCACTTAAGATGTAGATAAAGGCTGACAGATACTCTAGATTCAATAAAGGAAATTATATTCTGTGGCATGTTTTTTTATTGAGTGGTGCTTTCATATGGGTTTTTTCACTTTCTCTGTGTACTTGTCACACTGTTGAAAAGGAATTACAAGAAAATGAAATGTTTGTTTCCTTTCAGTAATATTATTCTTGCTATGTAAAATAAGAGCATCTGTTTCTTTCATTTTATTTTTAATAATAATAGAAGTCATTGATTATATACCTAAGCTACCTTCACATATTTAGGGTTATATGTCTAAATTATGTTACTTTAAAAATATTTTTGATGTATGAAATTTACTTAACCACTTCAGCCCCAGAAAATTTGGCCTCTTAATGACCAACCATTTTTTGTGATAAGGCACTTTGTTGTTTTAACTGACAATTTCTGAGAAATTGTACAAAAACAAATTTGACGTCCTTTTTTCCCACAAATAGAGCTTTATTTTGGTGGTATTTGATCACCTCTTTTTATTCTTTTAAGCCTTAAACAAAGAAAGAGCGACAATTTTGGGGAAAAAAACAATACTTTTTTTTTGCTATAATAAATATCCCCCCAATTTAAAAAAAAAAAAACAATTTCTTCCAAAGTTTAGGCCGATATGTATTCTTCTACATACTTTTGGTAAAAAAAAATTGCAATAAGCGTATGTATATTGGTTTGTGCAAAAGTTATATTGGTTTGTGCAAATAGATTAATGGCATTTTTATAATTTCTTTCTTTTTTTTATTAGTAATGGCTTTGATCAGCTATTTTTATCGGGACTGTGACATTGCAGCAGACAGATCGGACACTTTTTTGGGACCATTGACATTTATACAGCGATCAGAGCTAAAAATAGCCACTGATTACGGTATAAATGTCACTGGCAGTAAAGCGGTTAGGGGGCGATAAAGGGGTTAACTGTGTTCCCTAGATGTGTTATAACTGTGGGGGGAATGTGGCTGACTAGTGGAGGAGACAGATCGTTGTTCCTACTTAGTAGGAACGCACAATGGCAGATCTCCCCTGACAGAACCGGGATTTGTGTGTTTACACACACAGATCCCAGTTCTCGCTCTGTCACAAGCATCTGCTCCGGGGACACTCTGCGCGTATGCCTGCTACAGCGTCTTAAAGAGCTGACGTACAGCTATGGCGGCTCACCCAGGGGAGCCAACCTGCCGCAGTATAACTGCGACGGCTGGTCAGGTAGGGGTTAAAGAGATTTACTATGTACTGTATAAGCAAATAATCATAGCTGCCCACTAGCTCTACTATCGTTTTTGTCTCTCAGGAAGCCTGTCATATCCATGTGTGTGAAAATTTGTTCCTTGTGGATCTTCCAGTGGATCCTTCTGTTTGTTTACTGGGCAATGTTGACTTTTCATTGTCCACCAAAGAGGATTACGGTGATACATGCGCTATTTGTGGCTCAAAGAAGACAAATTGCCCCTAAAATGGAGCTCCAGGCTTCTTTAGCAAAATTAAAAGTCAGCAGCTACAAATACTGTAGCTGCTGACTTTTAACATTAGGACACTTACCTGTCCATGAATCCAGTGGTGTCCTCACCAAGACCGATTATCTGCTCTCGAAGTGCTGCTGCGCCTTGGCCTTGCGGCTTCACAATCGGCTTTCTACTACGCATGCTCAAAGCATGCTGCGCTTTGTGAATGGCCTGGTTTGCTGCAGCAAACTCACCTGAAAGGTGACAAATGTGGCAGCGTCAGGGGGGGGGGAGGCAGACAAGCAGAGCTTCCAACCATATCTGACTAGATATTTGATCTTAATCAGTGCATTTGCAATGAGAAACATTTTTTCTTTCCTAGAAATGTATCTAAGAAATTTGACTTAATTTAGTCACCATGGTTAGCACATATGGGCCAGATTCACATACCTGCGCTCCGGCGTAACGTAACTCATTTACGTTACACCGCCGCAACTTTTCAGCGCAAGTACTTGCACTTGCTTGTAAACTTGCGGCGGCGTAACGTAAATCCGTCCGGCGCAAGCCTGCCTAATTTAAATGGGGCGTGTACCATTTAAATTAGGCGCGTTCCCGTGCCGAACATTCTGCACATGCTCCGCTAGGAAATGTCCCGCCGTGCTTTGCGTGAAATTACGGCGCCCCAACGTGTTTTTTGAACGGGGACGTGCATTACGTCCTTTCGTATTCCTGGACGTCTTATGCAAAAAAATAAAAATATTCAAATTCGACGCGGGAACGACGGCCATACTTTAACATGGATGGTCTAATGTTACACCACCTAAATAGCACTCGTAGCTTTATGACGGGAAAAGCCGACTAGCGACGACATAAGCGAATGGGACGAACGCCCGTACCTTCATGGATCGCCGTAAACAGCTAATTAGCATACCCGACGTGGAAAACGACGAGGACTCCACCCAGCAGGCGCCAAAGAATTACACCTATGATCCAAAGGCGTACGAAGCCGTACGCCTGTTGGATCGAAGCCTAAAGCCGTCGTAACTTGTTTTGAGGATTCAAAACAATGCTACGACGCGGCAAATTTGAAAATACGCCGGAGTATCTGTAGATACGCCAGCATATTACGACTGTGAATCTGGCCCATGAGTCCAGTACTGAGCTGGGCTAAAGGCTGTTTTAATAATAGCAGTATTGTTTAGGTAATTAAAAGTAGGCCCGTTGGGCAATGTTGGGTGTTTGCTGACTGTTACAATGGGGCTTTTTTTCTTTGTTTAATTACTTTTTTTTAGGGGGGGAGTTTGTGCATTTAATGTGAGGCCCCGTACACACGACCGAGGAACTCGACGTGCCAAACACATCGAGTTCCTCGGCGAGTTCAGTGTGGAAGCCGCCGAGGAGCTCGGCGGGCCAACTTTCCTCATTGAACAACGAGGAAATAGAGAACATGTTCTCTTTTCGGCCCGACGAGTTCCTCGACGGGTTCCTCGCTGAAAAGTGTACACACGACCGAGTTT
The DNA here is from genome assembly GCF_905171775.1 of Rana temporaria. Lineage (NCBI taxonomy): Eukaryota > Metazoa > Chordata > Amphibia > Anura > Ranidae > Rana > Rana temporaria. Next base: position 481,671,743 of record NC_053489.1, read on the forward strand.
CTCGGCAGAATCCAGCTCCGACCGAGTTTCTGGCTGAATTCTGCCGAGAAACTCGGTCGTGTGTACGGGGCCTCAGTTTATGCCTTGCTATGGTTTTTTGAGATATGATCTGGTAAAAATCTGGTAAAGCTTTACCATTACAATAGAAAAAGAAAAATGTGTTTCTTAACCACTTAAGGACAGAACCTCGTTCTGAGATTTGGTGTTTACTGGTTTAAAAAAAAAAATGTGTTAGACAATTGTTTTTGAACCCCCAAACATGATATATATTTTTTCCTAACACCCTAGAGCAGTGGTTCTCAACCTAGGGGTCGGATGATAATTTTCCAAGGGTCACCGAATCCTGGGCTGTTCCTGAAGCCTGCACTGCTCTCCCAGGCTTTTTGCGGCCGCCCAGCAGGGCTGTCCCTGGAGCCTGTGGCCACCCAGGGGTCCCCACAACTTGGGAAATTTTATCAAGGGGTCATGGTACTAGAGGGGTTGAGAACCACTGCCCTAGAGAATAAAATGGCAGTCATTGCAATACTTTCTGTCACACTGTATTATCGCAACGGTCTTACAATTTTTTTTGGGGGGGGATACACTTTTTTTAATTACAAAATAAAACAAAAGTAACGTTAGCCCAATTTTTTTATTTTGTGAAAGATGATGTTACACCAAGTAAATTGATACCTAACATGTCACGCTTTGAAATTGTGCCCGGTCGTGGAATGGCGACAAACTTTTACCCTTAAAAATGTCCATAGGCGATGTTTAAAAAATTCTACAGGTTGCATGTTTGGAGTTACATTGGACATCTAGGGCTTCCGCCCTGCAATGGTATGGAGCTGGGTGGGGGGCCATCTTCCCCTAGCTCCATACCACACATGGGAACGGACGCAAACATATTTTAGGATTACCTGTCACTGCTCTGTTCACCTCCACTTCAACTTTGAGTAGAAGTTCTCTGTAAGTACTATTCTGTGTCACAGGTTCTGCCTTGCTCAGTGACAGGACTATTTATTGGATATAAAAAAGTCATACATCTTTGCTCTTCATGAGATGTTCTGTATTGAAATTCTCATGCTTACTTTACCAGAATGTGAACCGTTAAACTGACGTTCTGAGCACCAAAACTGAATTTTTGAAAATCTAGCTAGGTGCTCACCATTACATTAAAGCATCTAAAAGTTATTTATGATAAAGAAAAAAATAGATGTATTCGCAAATTTAATCCGTAGTATGGCTAATATACCCTGGTGAGACAAGCAAGGAAATATTACATAGTTACATAGTTACATATCATTTTGCATTTAGTGATTGTCTGGAATAGAATCTGCTACCTTGAGATAAGCTACATACAGTACATATAAACAAATGTATTTCATATTGAAATTATTTTAGATTTTTAACACTTCAATAATTCTGCTTGTAATGTTGTTTGTACACAAAAGCTGCCATGACCACCTTCATAATCATTGTTCCATCATAGTATATAATCCAGTGTTGCCAACCGTCCGTAGATTTACGGACAGCCTGTAAAAACAAGGCACTTTATAATGTAAATATGGTGGCGATCGGCTCGGGTCAGAACTGCGCATGTGCAATTCCGGAAATCCCAGGGAAGATCCGAATCTAAACCACTGAGTCTGACTCCTGCATAGCCTCTGCCCAGCCCACCCACCGCGCAGCCAATAATCTCAGCGCATTTTCGCGCCAACACCGCCGCCAGCTTTAAAAACAGTCAGGCATTAGCAGACAGAGGAGCCTCGTGGAGTTAAGAGCACACATGCGCTGCGTGTCAGAGCTGAGTGGCGGGAATCGGGAGCCTGCATTACCAGTCCGGACTCGGAGTAACGGACCACACAGCACACACCGGACCGGAGCAACAGACGGACGGACCCCTGCCAGTGCCTGCCCGCCCGACCTGAGTGTGTGGACTGCGGAGCCTGCTGGCTGCTGCTGCCCGCCGTGCCCAATGTGTCTTTTTGGTGACCCTGGTGAGTCCAGCAGACTAGTCTTGTAGTCGGACTGACAGTGACAGACTGACAGTCAGTGTGACAGCACAGTGTGACGTGTGACTGTGAGGCACTGCCCCCTGGAGATCAGCAATCAGTGCAAGAACAGCTGTGACAGCTAGGCAGGTACTGGGAGTGACATCATCACCATACCCCTTGCCCTCCACTGCTTGCTATGTAAAGCATGTGTTGTATGCACTGACTGAGCCTGCACTGTGAGTACTCTGCCCACTGGGCATCATCATCATCACCCCTTTCTGCTGCCATGCTTCTGGTTCCCCTCCGATCTCCCCCTTTCTTCCTGTCCACCTCTTTTCTTCTTCTTCTTCTTCTTCTTCTTCTTCTTCTTCTTCTTCTTCTTCTTCTTCTTCTTCTTCTTCTTCTTCTTCTTCTTCTTCTTCTTCTTCTTCTTCTTCTTCTTCTACCACCAGCTCTGTCTTATAGTGACTGCTCACATGCATGTTGCAGCAGTGCTGGCTGCTTCTATAAAAAGGCATGCCAAAACAGGGGCTAGGGCTGACTGACACATTACTAGCTTTCATGCTAGGAAGAGGCACTGGGAGACTCTAGGAAACCTGTAGCCAGAGAACCAGGCACAGTGCCATGGCTGATCTGAGATAGCTAGTTGCCTGGTGTAGTCTGAAATTCACTTTGGTTTGACTTGCACAGTGCCTCACAGAGAATTGAAGCCAGAGACAGCCAGGCAGCCAACATTTTCAGATCTTGGTGAGTAATGATGGGGCTTGCAGTTATCAGCCAGATGCATTGAATGTACTAAGACTAGAGCAGCTGTGCATGGCAACCAATCAGCTTCTAACTTTAGCTTGTTTAGTTAGGCTTTGACAATAATATCTAGAAGCTGATTGCTTGCCATGTTCTGCTCCAGTCATAATAAACTCTGCTCACGTTTCTGAATTGATGTAAAGAGCTTCTGGTAATGGGAGGGGGGTTCTGTTGAAAGTGGAGCAAAGATGGCAATGTTATTCATAGCATGCGTCATCTCAGAATGAGTTCATCTGGGCTCCCTGTGTCTTTTTTTGTTGTTGTTGTTTTTGAAGAGGGATAAGAGTTAGAATTTTTGTTAGTATCCCCGCTGGGGAGATTTCCCTTGCTTTCTCTCACTGAGATCCCTATACAAGCAATAAAACATTGACAGAAGTTCCAATGCCGCGTACACACGATAATTTTTCGGGTTCTAAAAAATGACAGTTTTTTTAATGTCATTAAAAATGATCGTGTGTGGGCTTCAGAGCATTTTTCAGGTTCTAAAAAATGACCAAAAAAAATTTGAACATGCTCTATTTTTTCACAACGTTTTTAACGTTCTCTTTTTTCGGGTTGTAAAAAATGGTTGTGTGTGGGCTTTAACGAAGTGAAAAATCCACGCATGCTCAGAAGCAAGTTATGGGACGGGAGCGCTCGTTCTGGTAAAACTACCGTTCGTAATGGAGTAAGCACATTCATCACGCTGTAACAGACAGAAAAGCACGAATCGTCTTTTACTAACACGAAATCAGCTAAAGCAGCCCCAAGGGTGGCGCCATCCGCATGGAAATTCCCCTTTATAGTGCCATCGTACGTGTTTTACGTCACCACGCTTTGCTAGAGCATTTTTTTTTTTCACGATTGTGTGTAGGCAAGGCCGTTTTAATGATCAAGTTGAATTTTTTTTTTCTAGAGCCTGAAAAACGTCATTTTTTAGAACCCTGAAAAATGATCGTGTGTACGCGGCATAAGCCTTCCTCTGTCTGTTTAATGCCCCTTTCACACAGGGTTTCTGATCAGGTCCACCTGTCAGTTTTTCAGGTGGACCTGATATAACCACCCTTTATTCACCTCTATGGAGCGGCGGATGTCAGATGTGACATGTCTGCTGACATCCGCTGCTATCCGATCCAATCCTGTCAGTGAAATCCAGATGGATGGTGACCTGGGTTGCCAACTGCCAGTAAATTTATTAACAGTTTGTAAATTTACAAATGCTAGTAAATATCAGGGGCTAATCCTTTCATGCTGTATTGACTTTTTAAGTGTAAATCAAGCAAATTACTTTGTTATAGGTATTGTCAGTGTTTCCATATCATGTTTATACTGTTTAAATATTCACTGTGTTAGTTTTCAATAGGAGTTCTGTAATTTCTCAGGTTGTCAGTAAAAAAATTGTTTTGCCAGTATATTTTTAATGTTTTGTCAGTAAAAAATGCTGAGGGAGGTTGGCAACCCTGACATAATCACATGTTTCTAAGAGTATTTTCTATCTCCTAGATTGAGGCTGTGTCTAATTTAATTGTCTTGGAAGTGAAGAAACTAATTTACTCTCCACAGACTGATTTTTGTGGCTTGCTGAATCCTAACCTTCACGCTACCATGACTGCTCAGTCCTTACCCAACTTATTTCTGTTGAAAGATAGAGAGTGAGTGAGTAAGGCCTCGTACACATGGCAAAAAACAGCAAGAAACTTGCTGGGAGATATTTTTTTGCCGAGGAAACGGTCGTGTGTACATTTTCGTCGAGGAAACTGTCGAGAAACTCGACGAGCCAAAAAGAGAGCAAGTTCTCTATTTCCTTGACGGGAATGGAGAAAATTGGCTTGTCGAGTTCCTCGACAGCCTAACAAGGAACTCAACGAGGAAAACGATGTGTTTCGCCCGTCGAGTTTCTCGGTCGTGTGTACGAGGCTTGAGTGAGTGAGTGAGATAACTAGTATACAGTATTTGGTCTAAATCTTAGTTTAGATTAGTTATGCGGATGGAGAAGTAAAGTCTTCATTTAAAAAAAATGAAAAGAAAAATGGAAAGGTCTTTAAAAGATGTGATTCCTATGAACAAGTAAACTTTTCCATAATGCTTTAGACATCTCAAAAATAATCAGGCATAATCAGGCAGTATACCTCCAAATGCTTTTTAATTTCCTTCCCAATAGAGGTGTACTGTATGTTTAAATGCACAACCAGGGATTTCATTTTAGCTGGATTATTTGCTTGTTTTATAACCATCACATTTTATAGCAATAAAGGAGCATGGTGCAGTTCAAATAACTGAATTTAATAGAAGGTTAGACAGTATAACATATAAAAGGTTATCTTATTGCATTTTTTTGCACCTGATTGGAATATTTGGTTCCCACTTGTAGTAAAAGGAATACATATGATTCCACTGAAAACCTTTCCTGAAATGTTGCCTGGTTGACATGCTGATTTAGTGGCATCAAGACATTTTGGGGTTGATTTACTAAAACTGTAGAGTGCAAAATCTAGGATGTGCATGGTAGCCAATTAGCTTCTAACTTCAACTTGTTCAATTAAACTTTGACAGTAAAACCTGGAAGCTGATTTCTTTCTATGCAGAGCTGCACCAGATTTTGCACTCCTGTTTTAGTAAATTAACTCCTCTGAGTCACTCAGAAAAATCTACAGATCAGGAAGACTGACTCCATTTTGACTTCTTTTGCTGCATGTTTTGGGTTAGTTGGTCAGAAAGAACTGAAGTCAGAGACAACAAAGCAGCTAGCATTTTCAGAAGGAGGGTACAGAGACTCTCTAACAATGACCTCAGCTTCAGTATGATTCCTAGAGTCTTGTATCGTGGAAAATCTTTTGCGTGTTTATAACTGCCCCCAGAAAAAGTTTTTGCTCTCTTTATAAGGTTTTTCACTTTCCGATGCATCTCTTCAGCCTCCTTCCAGTCAATAGCCTCTTTAACCGCTTTTGTAAACAGTTTGACCAAAGCAAAGTCAAACCCTAAGAATGCTTATTTTCTTTTATTTTCAAACTATGAGTCAGACCTACAACCTCAGTTGAAATATTGGTAATTATTGAAATATATTGTATTGATTCTTTGACTGATTGCTTAATCAAAGTGTCCACTGCTCTTGAATCATATTCTTTCTCTTTTGATGGCTCTTTGTTTCAGGAATCACACACAAATTTCTGCCAGAGCTCACTCCCCACAAATACAACAGCAATCTCTGAATGTCTCTCTATTATGTCTTGAGGAAGAGGCACTATGGCTGATCTGGAGAGACTTTTTTTAAATGATGATATTTGAAATCTTCACTACCAACTAACCCTTACCTTACCAGCAATAGGGTAGTTTGTGATAGCAGCATTGACCATGGCTTAAGGGTGGAAAGGCAGCATAGGAGGCATTGCTGAGTAATATAAAACAGTTAATAATAAATAGCAACCAGGGATAGGACAGGGGAAAAAGTAGAAATACATTACTCACCAGTAAATGAGAAGCAACAAAATGGACGACTTTTTTTTTCATGCTCGTCTTAGATCGAATTTCATGAGTTTACTAAATTCCCGTACGACAGAATAAAAAATTGGAAATGATGCAATGTGTTGTAATCAGGGCTCAAGTCCTGCGGGAACGCGTGGGAACGGAGTTCCTGCACTTTTTTCACAGCAGGAACGCAGTTCCCTTTGCAGGACTAGAGCAGCCGAGCCGCCCGAGCCGATCCTTCACTAAGCGGCGATGCCCAGCTCGAGTCACTGTCAGGGGAAGACGAACCTTAGTATTAACCTTTATGTTACTGGCCGCTTCCTGTATATGGATTCATCGGGTAGTGTGCGGGTATTCCGTCACTTCCTCGATGCCGCTACCCGCACACTACCCGATGAATCCATATACAGGAAGCGGCCAGTAACATAAAGGATTACTAAGGTACAGTGGATCGAAAAAAAAAACATGCGGTTTAGTAATTATGCATATATAATTTGAATTTTTTTTTTGTGGGGGGGTGGATCTTGGGTGAGAGTTCCCACACTTTTTTTCCCCAGGACTTGACCCCTGGTTGTAATGCATTTGTATTGCATTTTCAAACGATAGCTGTAGTGCTTAACTTCTTCCTGACTACCCGCTGTTGTTATACAGCGACAGTATGGCACTCCTGCATGAATCGCCATAGCTGTACAACGGCTCCCGTAGGCGCTGCTACAGGCGGGGGCATCTTGCCGGTGGCACATGCTCCCTTCTGCTGCATGCTGTGGGAGCGTGCCCATGAGTCGGGTGGCAGAACGGGGGAACTGCCTATGTAAACAATTGTTCCCAGTGATTAGGAACAGTGGTCTCTGTCATGTCACTGGTAGCCCATCCCCCCTACAGTTAGAACACACCCAGGGAAAACATTTAACTCCTTGATCGCCCCCTAGTGTTAACCCCTTCCCCACCAGGGTCATTTTTACATTGATCAGTGCATTTTTATAGCACTGATCAATGTAATAATGTCACTGGTCCCCAAAAAGTGTAATTTGGGGCCAGATTTGTCTGCCACAATGTTCCAGTCCCACTAAAAATCACGGATCACCATCATTAGTATTAAAAAAAAGTCCTTACATCTATTGCCTATTTTTTTAGACGCAATAACTTTTAAGCAATCCAATCAATATACGCTTATTGCTATTTTTTTTTACCAAAAATATGTAGAAGAATATATATCGGCCTATACTGATTAATACATTTATTTTTTATTTATTTTTTGGATATGTATTATAGCAAAAAGTAATAAAACATATATTTTTTCAAAATTAGCGCTCATTGTTTATTTATAGCGCAAATAATGAAAACTGCAGAGGTGATCAAATACCCACAAAAGAAATATCTATTTGTGGGGAAAAAAGGACATCAATTTTGTTTGGGTACAACATTGCACAACCACGCAATTTTGAGTTAAAGCAACGCAGTGCCGTATCGCAAAAAAATGGCCTGGCCGTTAGGGGGAAAATCTTCAGGGGATAAAGTGGTTAAACGAAAATCGTACAACCTAGTACGAAAAAAAATGTGCGCATGTCCAATAGAATAATATAGGATGAACTGTCATGATCGGCTCTCGAAAGCTGTATCCGATTATTGTACGATCGCTGTGAAAGCTATATTTTCCGTACGATTGTTTGATCGTGTATATGGGGCTTTAATCGTAGAATTACCACCTGTAAAACTGAACCTGTTATTAATATGTGTTCAGTTTTAAAGGAATGAGGTGGCAACCCTTCCTAGATGATGGGAGGTAGTGAGAAGCACACCAAGAGAAACCAGGTTGGCTAGGATACCCACAGCAGTACAGCAACCCCAAAGCTCAGAAAACAAACTTTGCTTTAACCACTAAAGACGAAAGACGTCCACAGCGCGGCTCTCAAGTGCCGAGTGGACGTCTTTAGATGTCCTATTGTTGTCATTCCCTGTGCGCTCCGCTGGGGGCGCGCAGCGGGGAAACAACGTGCCCGGCGCATCGCTCGGGAGCCGATGCGTGTGCCTGGTGGCCGTGATGTCCGCCAGACACCCGCGATCGTCGGTGACAGCAGGGACGTGGAGCTCTGTGTGTAAACACAGAGCTCCACGTGCTGTCAGGGAGAGAGGAGACCGATCTGTGTCCCTTTACATAGGGACACAGCATCGGTCACCTCCCCCAGTCAGTCCCCTCCCCCCACACAGTAAGAACACAATGAGGGAATACATTTAACCCCTTCCTCACCCCCTAGTGTTAACCCCTTCACTGCCAGTCACATTTATACAGTAATTAGTGCATTTTTATAGCACTGATCGCTGTATAAATGTGAATGGTCCCAAAATTGTGTCAAAAGTGTCCGATACGTCCGCCGCAATATCGCAGGCCTGACAAAAAAATCGCAGATCGCCGCCATTACTAGTAAAAAAATAAAAATCATAAATCTATCCCCTATTTTGTAGGCGCTATAACTTTTGCGCAAACCAATCAATATACGCTTATTGCGATTTTTTTTAACAAAAATATGTAGAAGAATACGTATTGGCCTAAACCGAGGGACATTTTAATTTTTTTTTTAAAAAAATTGAGATATTATTATAACAAAAAGTAAAAAATATTGTGTTTTTTTTTCAAAATGTTCAGTTTTTTTATGTTTATAGCGCAAAAAATTAAAATCGCAGAGGTGATCAAATACCACCAAAAGAAAGCTCTATTTGTGGGGAAAAAATTATAAAAATATAATTTGGGTACAGTGTTGTATGACCGCGCAATTGTCATTCAAAATGCGTCAGCGCTGAAAGCTGAAAATTGGTCTGGGCACGAAGGGGGTTTAAGTGCCCAGTAATGAAGTGGTTAAAGGGAGCATGCCTCCTGATGACATCACCATGTACAGACACAGTTGGTAGATCAGGCGCCATCTTGAAAAACTGTGCTGGTACAAAAATGGCGACAGATTACAGAAATAATGAGAAAATTAAAGAAACAAGGGAAGCCTGCATATGTCCCCTTCACACTTCTGCAAGTAATCCTCTATTCTAATTTTGTAATTTCTAATTTTTGTTTGTAACTGCAGCTAATAGAATATTCTCTCTATCCAGAATACTGACTGAATCGTGATAAAAGGTTATAATATGCATGCAGGTCTGCATCTAGCTAACTGAAATGACAAGCACTTTAACAAGTGACTCACGCCAAAAAGGAGCCAATGGCTATTTTTGTCCCTGAGAGAGAAGAATGAAAACATTTACATTTTAGGAAAAGAAAGACATCCCTGATGCATTAGAGACACACGTAGCCACAATACATGTGATCTTTCAGATACTATATTTGTGAATTTTAGGAAATAAATAATATTTATGTACAAAAAAATCCAGTGGATGTTCTTTATATCTAACTACAGTGCGTACACTGGCACACTCTGGCACACTGTTAAAAAATGAAAGCATACTCGAATGAATCACTTATGCCGCGTACACACGATCGGTTCGTCTGATGAAAACAGTCTGATGGACCGTTTTTATCAGACGAACCGATCGTGTGTGGGCCCCATAGTTTTTTTTCCCATCGGTGAAAAAAATTAGATCCTGTTTTAAAATTATCTGATGGTTTTAAAAAACGATAGAAAAAAACGATCGTCTGTGGGGAAATCCATCGGTTAAAAATCAATGCATGCTCAGAATCAAGTCGACACATGCTCGGAAGCATTGAACTTCATTTTTCTCAGCACATCGTCGTGTTTTACGTCACCGCGTTCTGACACGATCGTTTTTTTAACTGATGGTGTGTAGGCAAGACTGATGAAAGTCAGCTTCATCGGATATCTGATGAAAAAATCCATTAGACCGTTTTCATCGGATGAACCGATCGCGTGTACAGGGCATTAGTATATAAATGTAAAATAAAATATGTGATAATATGTGCCTCTGGCAGTCATAAGCCCACATTATCATATAGGAAGATCTCCACGCTTGTTAGGAAATATGTTTATGAGTGTACTTATTCTGCCTTTACTATGGAGCTGAGAAAAGGAACAAACCATTCAACTCCGTCATCTTAAGACAGGTCCTTGGGTAAGCCCCATTGTAAAATGAATTTGTTCTTGGAGAGTAGGGATGAGCTTTGAGTTCGAGTCGAACTCATGTTCGACTCGAACATTGCCTGTTCACCTGTTCGGCGAACAACGAATAATTAGGGGTGTTCGCGACAAATTCGAAAAGCCGCGGAACACCCTGGTAAAGTCTATGGGAGAAATCTAAAGTGCTAATTTTAAAGGCTAATATGCAAGTTATTGTCCTAAAAAGTGTTTGGGGACCTGGGTTCTGTCCCAGGGGACATGTATCAATGCAAAAAAAGTTTTAAAAACGGCCGTTTTTTCGGGAGCAGTGAATTTAATAATGCTAAAAGTGAAACAATACTGTATTACTTTAAATTTCATACCTAGGGGGGGTGTAAAATTAGCATGTGAAATAGCGCATGTTTCCCGTACATAGAACTGTCCCTGCACAAAGTGTAATTTCTGAAAGGAAAAAAAGTATTTTAAAACCGGACTTGCGCCAATAATGAATTGCTCTTTTTTTCTTTTTTTTTATTATGGTGTGTGTGTGTTTTTTCCAACTATTTACACTTCCTTTGTGAAATGGTAGGGGTACAATGTACCCCATTACCAATTCACATAGGGGGGAACCAGGATCTGGGGGTCCCCTTTGTTAAAGGGGTCTTCCAGATTCTGATAAGCCCCCCGCCCGCAGACCCCCACAACCACCGGCCAAGGGTTGTGGGGATGAGGCCCTTGTCCCCATCAACATGGGGACATCCTCCCCATGTTGAGGGCATGTGGCCTGGTACGGTTCAGGAGAGGGGGGGGCGCACTCTGTCCCCCACTCTTTTCTGCGGCCGGCAAGGTTAACGTGCTCAGATAAGGGGTCTGGTGTGAATTTTTGGGGGAACTCCACGCCATTTTTTTTTTAATTTGGGGTGGAGTTCCCCTTAAAATCCACACCAGATCTGAAGGGTCTGGAATGGATATTTGGGGGGAACCCCATGTAAAAAAAATTTAAATTGACGGCAGGGTTCCCCTTAATATCCATTCCAGACCTGAAGGGCCTGGTAATGGATGTTGGGGGGACCCCCACGCTATTTTTTTTTTTATGAATGAATTCGCTCTGAATTGCCAGAGCCGACAATTCATTATAGCCGCAAGTCCGGTTTTAAAAGACATGCTCCGGGTACGTGGGTACCCGGAGCATGATGGAACTGTGACGCCATAAGAGGCCTATATAAATCAGTGCGAGCCGCGTACCCGGCATTACAGCGGGAAGAAGCGTTGCGTCAACATCGGAAGAAAAGAAGAAGACCGGGCTAGCCGCTGCTAGTAAGAGAGCTAAAAAGAAGATAGCGGCGGCCAGCCCCGAATGAAGGCACCGGAGAGCGAGCGGGAGAAAAACCGGGGAGCGCCGAGGCGACAGCAGAGAGCGGAAAAGATGGAAGAAGACCCCCCGGAGAGTGGAGAAGACCCCCGGAGAGCGGAGAAGACCCCCGGAGAACGGAGAAGACCCCCGGAGCTGACTAATAAATTATTTTAAAACCCTTTGTTGTGTGTTTATTTTTATTGACATTTTTCTTCCAGGCGAATGGGTAGGGGTACGATGTACCCCATATTCATTCACCTAGGGTGGGGAGCTGGTATCTGGGGGCCCCCTTATTAAAGGGGGCTCCCAGATTTCAATAAGCCCCCCGCCCGCAGACCCCGACAACCAACGGTCACTTCATGTGACTCTCATTGGACAAACACCATGCGACGTGCTGACGTCACCGCACGATATGCCCCGTTGATATCTTGCACGAGCGTGTGATCTGCAGCCGGCTGCCCGCAAATTTTTAACTGATTTTATGCCTTGTTGGCAATTTTGTTTTTTTAGCTTTTATAATAAACAGACCCACCAGGTTTTACCTATGGAGATTTGTGTATGTCGTTCTTTCTGAGACATAATACTATCCCTGAGCCATCAACGGGCTGGTGGAGAAGGATTGCTCGGCTGTGACCCAGCTCAGACGACCCCACTGGTGGAGTGATCGAATTAATCGTTGGAACTACCGAGAGGATCGAGGGAGACCCTGGCTGGGTGATAGCTACAGGACTGTGCAGCTGGTAAGTGCACATTTCTGTCGGTGGTGGATTCATGGTGTTTGTCCAATGAGAGTCACATGAAGTTCCATAGATTCACATATTGATTCACCCTCTTACCTGAGTTTCTTCTTGCAAAATAACTTGTACCCTGGATACACTTCAATTTTTCCTTACAGGATTTTTTTTCACAGGACAATTTTTTCACTTGTTTATTTTGGAGCCATATATATATATTTTTAGCATCATTACTTGGATATTCAATTTCTATTCACAGAATTATTCACTACATTCACTTTTGTGGGGATATATTTACATACATTGTATTTATGTGTTAGGTGTATTGATTATTTATTTAATTAATTAGAGCACAATTATTACTTATTTCCTATTGTATTTGTGTGTATCCCACCTTGTGTTGCAGCTTGCTATGTTTTTCTATCACGTTTTTTTCTTAATGTATACACATTTTTATAAGTTTTATGCCTGGAACTTTCCCTGTCTTGTTTTTTCTGCACTAAATTGTTTCGCATCAGCAATCTTCTTGTTATGTCTTCCAGTGTAATTATTTGATATAGTCCCACTTTACAAATTTACTTAGGTCTCTGGGGTACAAGAAAATCTGCATCTCATCTATGTGTGTTTTTTAAATTATAAAAATTAAATTAATCTATTCTCTGGACTATTCAGTTTTGACAATAATTTTTATTCCTTCAAGATCATTTACAAGTCTTTCTTTCAGTGCTTCTATGACTCTGCAAGAAGCATCCACTGTTGGGCTAATTGTTTCTTATCGAACATCTCAGATATTCTCCAAGGAATTGTCCTAGTAGATTTGCTGGCATAGGCTTGATAGGCAGACTACTTTTCTGTCTATCAATCCACCTGCCTGCACCAGCATATCAGCAGAAGATCTTTCTAGCATCCAACATGGCACTGCACTCCTCTGTATCACCTGATACGAGCAGGACTGCCTTGAAGTGGTGAGTAGCTACACTGATAGCAATGTAAAGAAGGCCCCTATGACTACCTAACACCAACGTTAAGAGGTTCCTTTAAACTACTGAACTCAAGAGTAAAGGAGGCATTTCTAATGGAGCTGATGTAAAGGGGATCCATACACCCCTTAATATAAATGTAAAGAGGTATATTGACCACTATACCTCAATATATCCCACTCAATATATAGCACTACACCATTGCATGCTTAAGTTCCGAGGCTGGCCCTACAGACAACAACCGAAGATGCAGGGCTGCCCCACTTTAAGCGCAGTACTCTGGTTGCAATTGGAGCAGTTCTTCCTGCAATGGCTGGGTGTTTCATAGAAGTTTGTGCTGTTGAGCTCCTGCCTGACTGTTTAGGGCTTAAGGGTTGTACACATGGGCCTTTGATTGGGCAGTATTGGCCGGTTCACTAGAAACAAAATTTGGCCTGTGTGTACGGCAGCCAGTCCAAAAGAAGCTGGTGCAATGTCTGGCTTCTGTCAAAGGGGCATAACTGAAAAAGATCTGCCGATCAGCATCTGACCTCCCTGAGCTTGCCTAAGGACACCTGCATTACCGTTTTGACAGGTGTACCGCACCAGTAAACCTCTCCACCTGCCACTGTCCTCATAACGGGTCGCGGTGAGTTCTGGTAGGTGTGGCAGTTCCCCAGTCAGAACACAAAAGCACAGTAGGTGAAATCCCTGTGCTAACATTGTTGGTACAGGATCTCCTCCCAAGCTCTTCAGGTTTTTTTTCGTTTAGCCCACTGGGTTGAATGAAAAAATGGATAGTGTCCACTAGCCTTAACAGTGGAGAACTGTACACCTCGCTGCAGAGCACATGCCCAGCCACCTCTGCTTCATAAGGTGAAGCAGAGGTGGCTGGGCATAGAGAGCTACAGAGAGAATGCAACAGGTAACCCATACCATGTGTGGGTGCAGGAGCCAGGGGATTGTGGGATCCCAAAGAATTGTGATAAAAAATTGTTAAAGGAGCCCACATCTGCATCTGAGCATGGTGAGTCAAAGGACATGCTGTAGTAAGCTAAAAAGCATATGTAATAGAAAAGTTATAGTGCTGACTGCTGAGTGTTGTACATATCTGACTCTGGCATGTAGCACAATAATTAAAAAGTATTGTGTGGGTACATGGATTGTGGTATATTTGTGTTGTGTGTACAGTGAGTAGAAACCATTAGATATGTGCATTCCCGTTCGTACGAATGTTATTTTCGTATGAAAATGTTTATTTTCGTATCCGCAGAATAATGTGTACATACGAAAAAATGAAAGCACCAAAATACGAAAACTACGGCATTACGAATGAGCCGCATAACGAACAACCGCAAATACGAACGAACGATCTGAAGAAAATACGACAAAACGAAAACGACAAAAGAACGAAAATTACATCTATAACAAAAGATTTGCATTCTGTATCCTGTTTGAATCCCCTCTCTGCTCGTATCCTCAGCCGTATGTTCACACAACATCCACAACAAAAGATTTGCACTCTGTATCTTGTTTGAATCCCTTCTCTGTTCGCACCCTCAGCCGTATGCTCACACGACATCCACAACAAAAGACCCACACCCTGTATTTTGAATTCCTTTTTTCTGTTCGTATTTTGGATTCAACAGAATGCAAATCTTTTGCCACAGATGTCACACGAACACACGACCGAAAACACCAAAAGAAAAAGGACCCAAAACACAGAATGCAAATCCCTTGCCACAGATGTAATTTTCGTTTTTTTGAATGGGCAGTGAGTGTAGTTAGTGAAGCAGCTTCTCTTTTGTGCTGAGTAGTACAGTAAAGCCAAATAAACTTTTCTGTGGATTTTCATCTGAAGGGAGATCAGTTGGCCAGACTTTTGAACCCAAAAATGGTTTTCTGATGGAGTTTAAAAACGAACAAATTTTCTGAGAACGAACGGAAAACGATCGTTTTTATGTTTGTTGTTAAAAAAGTCTGACCAAGTGTATGGGGCTTAACAATCGTTAATATGGATGAGCCGCGTGTTGAAAGTGCAGCGAATCCCGCCATATATTTACGAAAGTACAAAATGCCGAAAATCCTTTTTCTGTTCGTATCTTCAGTCGCATGCCCACATGACATCCACAACAAATTGTCATAGATGTCACACGAACACACGACCGAAAACACAAACAGAAAAAGAAATCCAAAACACAGAATGCAAATCAATGACGAAAATTCACGAAAATTATTGTCTAACAAGTAACGAACATGAATTAAACAGAATAACGAACCATCCCGCATGTACGAAGATAAAACGGTAACGAAAATACGAAACGATCAGAATACGAAAAAATCTCGTCGTACGAAAAACGAACGGGAACGAACAGGAAAACGGGCGTCTTACGAAAAACTAACGGAAACGAACCTACGGAACGATACGAAACAGAACAAAAAAAAATGAAAAAAAATTCTGTGCACATGTCTAGAAACCATGCCCCACTGTGTAGCTCTCCTCTGGAACCTGGGGGAGGCGACTTTCTGCACCTATTGACTGACAAAAAAAAGGCCTGGTGTGCTTCCATGCAATATCAAGAGCTTTGGTTATTTATTACAGATACTTATATAGCACCATCAATTAACGCAGCACTTTACATATATATATATATATATATATATATATATATATATATAGTACATTCGCATCAGTTCCCTGCCCTCAAGGAGATTACAATCTCAGGGTCCCTATGTCACTTTCACACACATACATATAAGGGCCCGTTTAGACAGGAGCCAATTACCCTCCCAGCATGTCTTTGGAGTGTGAGAGGGGACCCATGCAGGCACAGAGAGAGCATGCAGGTAGTGTCATGGTTTGGATTTGAACTGATAACCCTAGTGCTGCTAGGCTGAAGTGGTAACCACTTAGGGCCAGATTCATAGAAGAAATAGGCCGGAGTATCTACTGATACTCCGGCGTATTTTCAAATTTGCCGTGTCGTATCTTAATTTGTGATTCGTACGCCTTCGGATCTTAGGCTGCAATACTTCGGCCGCCGCTGGGTGGAGTTTGCGTCATTTTCCAGCGTCAGGTATGCAAATTAGCTTTTACGGCAATCCATGAAGCTACTCGCGTGCGTTACGTCGTCGCAAGTTGTTTTTTCCCGTCGCAAAGTTAAGCCTGCTTTTTCATGGCTTAACTTTACACCAGCCATGTTAAAGTATGGCCGTCGTTCCCGCGTCAAATTTTAATTAAATTTTTTTTTCGGCGTAAGTACGTTACGCACGTCGCCATTCACAAACACGTCGGGGCGCCGTAATTTCGCGCAAAGCACGTCGGGAAATTTACTAAGGGAGCATGCGCAGAACGTTCGGCGTGGGAGCGCGCCTAATTTAAATGGTACACGCCCCATTTGAATTAGGCGGGCTTGCGCCGGACGGCTTTACGTTACACCGCCGTAAGTTTACGCGCAAGTGCTTGGTGAATCAGGCACTTGCGCTGAAAACTTGCGGCGGTGTAACGTAAAGACGATACATTACGCCGCCGCGAATCTTTCTGAATCTGGCTCTTGGCCACTGTGCTGCCAAAGACCATTATCCTGATGGTCACAAAAAAGTTCAATTGGCTCACTTCATCTTTGCACTTTGTTATAAAATGATTTATCTTGTCGAAATTGTGTTTTCTTTTGGCACCAATGATTTTTTATAATACCCATTAAACAGTTTTCTTTCATCTCCAGTAGTGTCTTCAAGTGTTCTAAATCAGCAGCTTATAATAGCATTTTGCTTGTCCCTGCTTCGCTTATAGAGGACTATGAAGAAGATTAGATCAGTGTATAGGGGGGTCTTTTCTATTCCTTGTTTAGTTAAATGCTAGCAAACTGTTAAAGTGGATGTATGGTATTTTTTTTTTTTTTTTTTAGCTGTGATCAGGGCTAAAAAAAAAATGTTTTTGTTAAAAAGCAGCTGCAGATATGGCAGTCAATATGTTGCTTTTATGGAAAACAACAGGAACACAGAAAATTATGACATCCATACAGTTCCAATAGGAAGAATGATACATCATGCAAGCTTTGAAGTACCACTATCACTTGGTAGCAGAACAACTAATTACAGTATAATATATCAGAAAGATTGTAGCACCTATGTCTGTATGAACATTATGCTAACACTCCTCTCAACAACTACTTCTCAAACTCCCATCTTTTTGGGGATTTCTAGGTCACCATTTGCATCCATTTACGACCATTAGCTGTTGTAATTCTTTCTATCTTGATTTGATACAGCTGAGTGAAGATATTTTTATATTTGGTCATATAACTTGTAGCTCCAGAGAAGCTGCACGCCTTGAAAAATGATAAATTACCCTTTTTGTGAAGTGAAAGGCACGACCAGTATATGAAGCATCTTCTATTTTTCTTTGCACTATAACTAAAACAAAACTTTTTTAGAGTGCTGAGAGTTTAGAACTAGGGTTGAGCGAACCCGAACTGTAAAGTTCGGGTTCGGTATGGACTTTTGTTTTTTTTTGTACCCGGACCCGAACCCGAACAATTTGCTGAAAGTTCAGGTTCGGGTCCGGTGTTTGGCAATGTAATGGCGGGCTGCAGGGTAGCCAATCACCATTTGTTTTACTACTGTGACTAAGAAGCCATCACAGCCATGCCTACTAATGGCATGGCTGTGATTGGCCAGTGCAGCATGTGACCCAGCATGTGACCCAGACTCTATATAAGCTAGAGGGACATAGCACACCTCGTCACTCTGCTTTAGATAGGGTATGGAAAGGCTGCTGCTGATCTGATCTGAGGGAGAGATTTAGATAGGAGTCAGATTGTCCTGCTACAGAAATCATATTACACCAGCGCTGCTTATGTTCCTGTGAGATACTCTGCATTAGATACTTTAGGGAAAGGTTCCTGACTGATCTTATAGGGAGAGAAAGATATAGGAGTCAGTCCTGCTTCAGAAATCATATTACACCAGCACTGCATATGTCCCTGTGAGATACTCTGCATTAGATACTTTAGGGAAAGGTTCCAGATTGATCTTATAGGGAGAGAAATATATAGGAGTCAGTCCTGCTTCACAAATCAAATTGCAGCAGCATTGCATATGTTTCTGTGAGATACTCTGCATATTACACCAGCATTGCATATGTTCCTGTGAGATAATCTGCATATTACACCAGCACTGCATATGTTCCTGTGAGATACTCTGCATATTACACCAGCATTGCATATGTTCCTGTGAGATACTCTGCATATTACACCAGCACTGCATATGTTCCTGTGAGATACTCTGCATATTACACCAGCATTGCATATGTTCCTGTGAGATACTCTGCATATTACAGTAGCATTGCATATGTTCCTGTGAGATACTCTGCATATTACACCAGCACTGCATATGTTCCTGTGAGATACTCTGCATATTGCACCAGCACTGCATATGTTACTGTGAGATACTCGCTTTATTTACTTTTCTTCTATTGTGCTATTCAAAAACATCCATTTAGGGAAAAAAAAATGTTTGCAGTGTTTCCTCCAGTGTTTGCAGTGTTTCCTCCATATCTGCACGTGTTAGATAAACCCTAACCCTAACCCTGACCCTGACCTTGTCCTCCTAGGTCAAGATTATTTTTTTTTTATTTTTTTTTTTTTTATGTTATTTTAAGTTATTTCCCTATCCAAATTTATTTGCAGGGTACTTGCCATGCTCTTACCAACACGTTGCTGCCATTTGCAGCCCTCTAGCCCTTAGTTTTTTAGAGACATTTTAGTGGGGTTCGGGGTCAAGTTCGGGTCAAGTTCGGGTCCCGAACCCGGACTTTTTTCCTAAGTTCGGCCGAACCCGTCGAACCCAAACATCCAGGTGTCCGCTCAACTTTATTTAGAACCACTATCAGGTTTTTATTGCTGTCTATATGCCTTTTAGCAAGATTCACTCTTTCTAATTGCCCTTCTGTCCTTAGAAATTAATTAATCATTAAGATGCCAGTAGTACAGGAATGGAGGGTAAGGCTTTCAATTGGGACAGTTTTCCCATGACAATAGTTAACGATGGGATTTCCCTCAAATTGGAATTATATTCTCTCACTTCATGTTGAGCCTTTGGGACAGGAAGTGGAGGAAAAAGCATGTAACCCTTATTCATTCATGTGGGTGCCCAGTATCTAAGGACCCCCTCTTGTTTAAAGGGGTTGTAATGGTAAAAAAAAAATCCCTAAATAGCTTCCTTTACCTTAGTGCAGTCCTCCTTCACTTACCTCATCCTTCCATTTTGCTTTTAAATGTCCTTATTTTTTCTGAGAAATCCTCACTTCCTGTTATTCTGTCTGTAACTACACACAGTAATGCAAGGCTTTCTCCCTGGTGTGGAGAAAGCCTCTTGAGGTGGGTGGGGGCGAGCAGGAGTGTCAGGACACCCACTAACACACAGCTCCTTTCTCTATCTGCAAAGTAGAGAGTGTCCTGACTTGCCTGCTCACCCCCTCCCCCCTCAATAGGCTTTCTCCACACCAGGAAGAAAACCTTGCATTACTGTGTGTAGTTACAGACATAAGAACAGGATGTGAGGATTTCTCAGAAGAAATAAGGGCATTTAAAAGCAAAATCGAAGGATGAGGTAAGTGAAGGAGGACTGCACTAAGGTAAAGGAAGCTATTTAAGGAAAAAAATACCTTTACAACCCCTTTAAGTGTGACTCCCAGATTCTGATAAGTCCCCTTCTGCAAACCCCTACAGACAAAAAAACATTGGAAAACAGGACATTATCCTCATTAACATAGGTACCCTCCTCATGTTGATGGAATGTGGCCTGGTATGGTTTGAGTGGGGGGCTGTCTTTTCATTGCCATCTAGGCTGCATACTCATACAAGGGTCTGGTATAGATTTTGGGAGGGGACCCAATGCCTTTTCTCTTCTTGTTGTTGTGCATGGGTTTCCCCCTCTACATCTGTCAGCTAAATTTTGGGGGAACTCCACACCATCTTTTTTTTAAGTGTTAGCCACCATTCTCAACTTTTTGGCTACATGCAGCTGTCACCCAGAATCCCCAGCAGACAGATGAATGGACTCAGTATGGATACATTTCTGGCTGATAGGATGTCGTGGCCACTGACATTCTAGTGTTTGGAGGTTCAGCTCGGACAAACACCCATTTAATTTTTCTCCTGAACCCCTGATGATGCCACCTATGACAAAACATGTAGGGTGGAGCCAGAATTTATGCCACTGAGCATGCGCTAACTAACTGTGTCAATCTTGCTTGCGGGAAGGATAAAAGTTTTTATTAATCTACATGCCTGTATACCTTATACATCTTTCTATGAAATCTTGCTGGTTTTAATCAATTCATCTTATGGAGAATATTTTTCTCTTTTTATGAATACATCAGGACATGGAGTTTCTATATCTTATACATGCTGGGGATTTTTGCGATCCATATTGCCCTGGCACAACTACAGTTAATGAATCAGAAGTCTTGCTGAACCATCTAACATCATACAGTATATGCCATTCTGGTCTCTTTTTTTTTTTTTGAAAGGTCATTATAGTTTGGTAAGCCTCAATCTTGGCTTCACTGTGGTGATTCACCAGGTGTTTAAAGTTTTATTTTTTCTGGGATACACTTTTATGTTTGGTCAACAGGATTATTTTTTTTATTACATTTTTTATTTTTTATTACATTCTTTTGCATGGGACATATATATATTTTGTGTTCACTTTTAGTACTTTTTATTCCAGCATGGACTTTTTATATTGGTCAGACTTTGCTTACATCCCTGACTGCCCCTGATGTATATGGCTTGCTTTAGCATATATAGCAGTAAACAGCTGAGAGATTATGAGGCAGGGTGTAAGTCTCATCTCCTGTTATTCCTTGAATAGTGAAAAGAGTCACGTTTGATCTTTTAGTGGCTTGAGGACTTACAGTTTTATTGTACAGTTAGTGGGAACATGCTCAAATCACATACACATGCTTAGTTTACTTAATAGCTTCCTTTACCCTAATGCAGTGCTGTTTTCATGTCCTCATTGTTCGTTTTTGCTCTCAAGTTGCTGTAATTCTTCTCTGATCTCCACACTTCCTGGTTGTCTGTTTCCTGATAACCACAGTACTGGGAGCTTTCTCTCTGTGGTCATTAATCAAGGAGGTGTGATTACTGTGTGTCTAAAACCCCACAGCACCAATCAGTTTCGTTTTCCAAACCATCACTGCCCTGTATTGGCTCTGTGGCTCTGTACATCACAGACGCAGGAAACAACATGCAAAAATTAAACCAGAAACTGCAGGTACATTATATGATTATTTTTTATCTATGTTTAATAATTTTTAAAAGGAATCAGTTAACTATTATGTCTCTATACCCTGTAAACAGTCATTTCAGCAAAAAAAAATGTTTCCTTTACGACTCCTTTAAATCTAATCAGTATATAACTGCTTTACAGAAAAGGTGACACTACTGTACAGCATAGCAGAAGCTACAGAAATTGTACATAGTAGTGAGTTAACTAAACTAAAGGAAATGTAATTTTACCACACAGAAGACAAACTTTTCCTGAGAAAGATAGTATTAATGCCAGGGGGAGAAAATACACTAGAGACATCTGTAGTAATGGGATCAGCACATTAAATGCAGTGAACTTTATTTCTCTATCAACATTCTTAATTAAAATCTAGTTACATTTTAGTGTTCTTTGATATTTTTTGAACACCGTTGTGCTCAGACTTCCCCAGAACGAAAATCATTAATCAGTTTTATTGGTGAGTTCATTAGGATTCTCTTCCAACTTAATGTGCTGCCCGCAGCTACGTCTTTAATGTGTTGTATATGCTGTACATAGCTACTCTGTAATCCATTTAAGATCTGTCCAAGGCAGAAATATGAAACACCATCTCAGTGATGACTTTAGATATATTAATATACTGCAATAAAAAAATTGTTTATAACATGTTAGTCATGTACACTGAAATCCTTTGGCCTGTCTAGAAGACCAGTACATAAAGCAATGATGAACAAAAAGCAATAACTGAAAGCACCATTTAGCTTTTAATTCAGGACATGTTTTGTTGCTGATTTGTTTGCTATGGGGTATTTAACCACTTGACAACCAGGCCTATTTTGGCACTTCTCTCCTTCATGTAAAAATCTATTTTTTTTGCTAGAGAATTAATCAGAACCCCCAAATGTTATATATTTTTTTTAGCAGACACCCTAGGGAATAACATGGCGGTCATTGCAACTTTTTTTCTTGCACGGTATTTGCGCAATAATTTTTCAAACGCCTTTTTTAGGGAAAAAAAGAGTTCATGAATTAAAAAATAACAAAACAGTAAAGTTAGCCCAATTTTTTTGTATAATGTGAAAGATGATGTTACGCTGAGTAAATAGATACCTAGCACGTCACGCTTTGAAATTGCGCACACTCATGGAATGGCGCCAAACTTCGGTACTTAAAAATCTCCATAGGCGACGATTTAATTTTTTTTACAGGTTACTATTTTCGAGTTACAGAGGAGGTCTAGTGCTAGAATTGTTGCACATGCCCTAACACACGTGACGATACCTCACATGTGGGGTTTCAACGGCGTTTACATGTTGGCGGGACTTGCATGCTGTTCGCTTCTGTGCGTGAGCTACCGGGGACAGATGTCCAGCGCATGCCCTCCCCTTACATTAGATGTCAACACCATCAGAAGTTGATTCCCCTACTCTCTCTTACATCACAGTACACCCTCCTTTCCTTATTCTACTGCTGGGAAGAAGCTGGATGCATTGCTTGAAAGCAGACAGTAAGGGTCCGGAAGAGGACCATTGTAGGCTGGAGCTTTCCTGCAGCTGCAGGAGAGGTGCGAGGGCCACATGAAATGGCCTGGAGGGCCGGATTTGGTCCGCGGGCCTTGTGTTTGACACCTGTGCATTGGAGTAATAAACTAATAATAATGATTTCAGCATCTGTCTTTTTGATATCAATTAACGTCAAACTTTCCTGACCCAGACTAATTTGCTGCTAACAAATAAAAGTTAATGTTTTATAGTAGATTAGTATAACAAGACAAAAGTGATGTCCCTAGGGATTTTTTTTACATAGTGGCAATTCTTGTGGAGGAAAGATCTATGGCGGTGTTGCCAGAAACACGCTGGCCGTTGCATATGGCTATTTTTATCAACAATTAAAATAATCTTGGACTCCTTCATCCAGTTTTGATTTGATGCTCCTTTTTGTATTTCTGTGGTATGAGCTACTGTTGAGTGCCCATTGAGGGAAGGTTTGCTGTGTGGGTGGTGCCTTGTCAGAGCTTTTGTGCTTGTTTTAAGTTGTCCTTTATCTGATTACACATGCAAGTCCAGTTCTCGGCACCTCTTTAAAGCAGTATTAGACAAAAAAATGATTATATTGCATCTTATAAACTGTAATGCCCCGTACACATGATCGGATTTCCCGTCGGAATAAACTCCGATGGGTTTTTCCGACGGAGTTCCGCGTAAGCTGTCTTGCATACACATGGACACACCAAATTCCGACCGTCGACATACAACACTACGACAAGCCTAAAATAATGAAGTTTAATGCTACCGAGCATGTGTCAAATTGTTTCCAAGCATGCGTGTTTTTTTTCCGTCGGAATTCCATACAGATGAACAGAATTTCTGATAGAATTTTTTTCCGTCGTAAAAAAAGAGACATGTTCTCTTTCTAAGTCCGTCGGAATTTCTGATGGAAAAAGTCCAATGGGGCATACACATGATCGGAATATCTGATGAAAAAAATCTGTCTGACTTTTTCCATCGGAAATTCCAACCGTGTGTATGCGGCATTAGATGTGGTGGCTGCATTCGTTTTCTTTTATTAGGCTTTTTTCCTTTATTTTCACCTAATGATCCAGCCAGTAAATATGTTGGTTTTCAGCTTACTTTGACAGAGTAGCAGAACGAAGGTTTAGAAAAAAACATTTAACACCGACAGGGGTGCTTACAATGGTCAGCTTTTAATCTTTTATGGAACCCTTTATCACAAAAGGGAAAAAAAATGGTCACTGTAATTGCTTAAAAAATGCTAGCTGGAGTTCAGCTTCAATTTATTAGTTAAGTCCATCTAAATCTGTGAGGCCTTGTACAGACGACCGGACCTGTCCGATGAAAACGGTCCGCCGGACCGTTTTCATCGGACATGTCTGATGGCGGATTTTGGTCTGATGTGTGTACACACCATCAGACCAAAGTCCCCGCGGACAGAATACGCAGTGATGACGTGGCGGCGACGTGCGCGACCCAGGAAGTTCAATGCTTCCACGCATGCGTCGAATCACTTTGACGCATGCGAGGGATTTCGGCCCAGCGGACATGTCGGACGGGCTTCCAGCGGACATGTTTCTTAGCATGCTAAGAAACATTTGTCCGCTGGAAACCTGTCCGCTAGGCCGTAAAACTGTCCGGTCGGCCCTACACACGGTCGGACATGTCTGCGGAAACTGGTCCGCCGGACCAGTTTCAGCGGACATGTTCGGTTGTGTGTACGAGGCCTTAGTCTAGCGCCACCTCCCCCTGCTGTCCAAAGGTATCTGCTTTACAACTTTATCCAGGATGCAAGCACCCTAAGTTATTGGCTGGATCACCAGGTGGCATGAAAGGAAAAAAAGCCTAACAAAAATAAAACCAATGCTGCCACCACATCCTTGACAGATTGTAAGTATATAGGGGCAGATCCACAAAGATATGCACCCGCGCAGCGTATGGGAGATACGCTACGCCGCCGTAACTTATTCAGGTTTGATTTGAATCCTGAAAGAATTTGCGCCGTAAGTTACGGCGGCGTAGTCTATCTCTCGCGGCATAAGGGCGCGGAATTCAAATGCGGCGAGTAGGGGGCGTGTTTCATTTAAATGAAGTGCGTCCCCGCGCCGAACGAACTGCGCATGCCCCATCCGTCAAAACTCCCAGGGTGCATTGCTCCAAATGACATCGCAAGGACGTCAGTGTTTTCGACGTGAATGGAAATGGCATCCAGCCCCATTAACGGACGACTTACGCAAACGACGTAGAACATTTAAAATTATACGCGGGAACGACGGCCATACTTAACATTGAGTACGCCACCAAATAGCAGCTTTAACTATACGCCGGAAAAAGTATTTGTGGATCGTCGGAAATAGCTAATTTGCATACTCAACGCGGAAAACGACTGAAACGCCACCCAGCGGCCGCCGGAAAATTGCATCTTAGATCCGACGGCGTACTAAGGCGTACGCCTGTCGGATCTAACACAGATGCTGTCGTATCTGTTTGGTGGATACCAACCAAAAGATACGACGCGCAAAATTTGAAATTACGCGGCGTATCAACAGATACGCCGGCGTAATGTCTTTGAGGATCTGCCCCATAGTGGTTTTTTTTTGTGTGCAAATAAGAATAAATAGTGAAGTGTTTCCCTTTCTCTTTTTCTTTCTTCTTTGTTTCTTGTCTCTATGAGCTTTCTTCCTATTTTGTAGAGATCCAGCAGGCTCTGGCTGAACAGTGAAGGCTGTGGCTGTTATATATATATATATATATATATATATATATATTGTACGCCAGGTCTCCTGCTCTGCCAGTTAGATCACAGATTCGTTAGGACACCAGAGGTATGGATTGTATGATATTGTTTTGATTGCCCTAATGTTGTCTTAGCAAGGTGGGGAAAAAGGGATGAAGGGATGGGATTATAGTAGTGCCAGACAAGTCAAACAATAGATTTATTATTAAAATAATTTTTATTATACAAAATTAGATATAATAGTAGTATTGATCAGTACATTAGTAGATACACTGAGTTGAATTATACAAAGGTTTCTCCCAACATGTTTCACCAAAACATAGGCTTCTTCAGGGGAATAATGTTAATTCAGTGTAGTATTTAATTTCTACAAGAAGAGACAAAGGATTAATGATAATACAAAAAAACGAATTTAAATTATACAACAAACAACAATCACTGCAAAACTGTAGGTTAAAAAAATCAGGGTACTGGAGGTCCCTGGAGGTACTGGACGTCCCACCATTGTCTAACCACCAAGTGGCCTCTATACATAGACTCTATACATTATTACCCTAAAGAAGCCAATGTTTTGGTGAAACATGTTGGGAGAAACTTTTGTATAATTCAACTCAGTGTATCTAATTATGTACTGATCAATACTACTATTATATCTAATTTTGTATAATAAATATTGTCTTCTTTTAATAAGAAATCTATTGTTTGACTTGTCTGGCACTTCATCCCGTTTTCCCCACCTTGCTACTACTGTTCAGGGTTGAGGTGCCATATCTGATAGAGCAGCCCTCAAAAATCCACTCGCCTGCTCGCATTTTGCGAGTGGATTTTGAGGTCTGGCGAGGAAGGGATGTCTGGGGGCCGGGGGGCGAGCACCGCCGGCAGCCTGTGTGTAATGGGAGTCCTTCTCCCAGTGACCGCGGAGGGGGAAGACAGAGAGAGCTGCCCGGATGTTTAGAGCGCAGCGCCAGGATAACAGTTTTTATTTTAATTGCAGCGTTCCCCGCCGCTCACTGTCATATTCAGCCCCGCCTCCTGGTCCCGGAACTTTGATAGACAGATCACCCATCCAATCCTGGTGACGGGTGATCTGTCAATCAAAGTTCCCCGGCCAGGGGGCGGGACTGAATATGACAGCGAGCGGTGGGAACACGGCAAGTAAAATGAAAACTGTTATCCTGTATTCCTCGTGCTGCCCTCTGATCACCTGGGCTCTCCTCCGCTGCACACAGGAACCAGGTAGGCTCGGTTGACACTGCAGAGCTGGTGGGGGACATCATTTTTTGGTCTTCTGTTCTTTAAGAAGAACACAAAGCCCTCTTTTGAAGAAATCTACCGGTACTTAAGTTGGATAGAACCAGCTGCTGTGGATGTCTATTCCGAATTTTCACAGATTGTACTGTAAAGAAGTGTTTCCATATGCAAAGGTTAAACTTATTTTTCTCCATGTGCATAGGGTACCCTTTAATAGTGCCTTTTTTTTTTCCTTTTCTTTGCTTTCATGCATTTCTATAAAAAAATAAAATAAAAAAATCTGCCTTTACTGTTCTCCTTTGCAGCATGCAGTTTGTTTCAGAATTTCAGGTGCCCTTTTTTAAGATTTCTAAAATGAAACCAGTTTGTTGGAGTAGTATTGACTTTAATACCAGAGGGGATCAGTTCTGATTATTCGATACAAGGGCGTGCTCCGTTTTCATGTTCCCTCATTACCCAATAAGCCCCCAAATAGCCAGCCCTCTAAGTTTGTATGCACCACACCACTGTTCTGCAGCTCCCGCAGCCATAAAAGCCACTCTGGATTGATTGCCATTAAGTTGCTAATGTCTTGGCAGAGGTTCATGCAAGCTATCCAAACTATATTGCAATGTCTGTTGGATGTCACTTTGTGAAAATTGTCTAGGCTGCATGGTGGACACAGGCTGCATGTGGTAAATATGGGCTGCATTTGGTGGGCACGGGCTGCATTTGGTGGGCACGGGCTGCATGGTGGACACAGGCATTTGGTGAGCACAAGGCTGAATTGGTGGGCATAGGCAGCCTGCATTGGTGGGCACCGATACAGTTGTTGTTAATATTTATTTTTATAACTTAATTCTGCATAAAACATTTAAGTGTCACTTCATGAGATGATTTATGAGGGCGTGTTTAGGGGCGGGCTGGGTGGGGCAACTGGTGGCGAGTAACCCTTGAGGCCTGGCTAGTAGCTCAGGACTTGAAATTTTGAGCCCTGTGATAGAGGACACACTAGCCACTTCCATACCTAATGTTGTTTTCTTGACACTGTTATAAATTGATGCTCTGCAAGTCTTGCATTATTCACACAAGATGTATTGATATGCTATTACTACTCTTGTTTTTTTCCCCCTATCTTTCTTATTGTATTGGAAAAATGTAATATCATTTCAGTATAAGAAAAAAAACTTCCACTCTCTTTATCCCCACCCCCCCCCCCAATATTTACCTGGCACCACTCTGTCCCTGCCCGCACCCCTCCTCTCTTCCTGGATTTATGGGCTTTACTGAGTGCAGTCACTTAAATCCAGTGAGGAGAGAGTGATGCTACGCCACGCTGTGTGAGTCTATGAACACACACAGCCAGACTCGGAAACAAGGAGGAGCCAAGAGCATTTGTGGGGGACCGCAGAAGAGGAGGTTTGCAGTCACTCTGTGCAATACTATTGCACAGAGAAGGTAAGTGTTACATAATTGTTATTTTAATGAAAAATTAAAATAAACATGTACAATCACTTCACATTAACTACAAAATAAAATGAAAGACAAAGAAGGCAATAATAATAATAATAATAATAATAATAATAATAATAATAATAATAATTTAAAAGTGCAGAAGGCATTTCCTAACTGACCCTAATCTCTCTATGTAGTTTGTCTTCTTTCCCTGCCAAATCATCTAGTTCACTGACACTATCACTGATTTTCTCCCCCCATCCTATAGCAAGGGGGTTGTTGAACCAAAACCCCCTCATTGCCCCTTCTAAGTCTGATGGCCATAATTCAAATATCATGAAGTGCATTGTGTTTTAAAAAAGCTTAGAAAAAATGTATAATAAATATATTGCGCTAATCTATAAAACCAACGAAAATAGGCAGCCAACACAACAATGGAAAATTGTGACAAAGATAAAAGGAAAAAAGTGCAGCGCCAATATAAACACCCCCTGGATGGCAGGAATTTACATAACAACCAAAAATATAAAAATACGTAAGTGGTCAGGAGCAGATATTACTCCTCTGGAATGTATGTCCCTCCCACCGTAATAGTGGGGACAGTGGCAAAAACTTTAAAGTAAGCCATGTGAAAGAAATTCAACAAGCAAAGTGCTATAGGTGTAAAATAAACATTTCAATGAAGTTCAAAAGGTGCATCTCTTAGATATACTCCAAATCAAAAATGGAAGACAGTCCATACACTGTGAAAGTGATAAGGGAGTGGTTCCCATAAGGTAGGCGAAAGATGAGGTATATTCCCAAAGATACAATTCCCGGAAAAAGTAAAAGGTGAAGGTACCCTTCGACTTCGAGGATTGTAGCTCAGCGACCAGGGGTCACAGAGAATACACATTTGGGGGAAAGCCTGATCGAACATCTTGATCATTTCTAAACGAACCTGGTACATACCACGTCTGTCGTAAGACTGAGACGGTGACCAGAGAGGGCAATCGGCCCAATAAGCCTTTGTGACCCCCCTCGCCTTATGGTGAGTTGTGGGCCCACTCCATCCAGTAAGGGTACCTGTTTTGGGGATTGTATCTTTGGGAATATACCTAATCTTTCGCCTACCTTATGGGAACCACTCCCTTATCACTTTCACAGTGTATGGACTGTCTTCCATTTTTGATTTGGAGTATATCTATGAGATGCACCTTTTGAACTTTATTGAAATGTTTATTTTACACCTATAGCACTTTGCTTGTTGAATTTCTTTCACAGGGCTTACTTTAAGTGCAGAAGGCCATTGTCCCCACTATTACGGTGAGAGGGACATACATTCCAGAGTAGTAATATCTGCTCCTGACCACTTATACCATTACATATTTTTATATTTTTGGTTGTTATGTGAATTCCTGCCATCCAGGGGGTGTTCATATTGGCGCTGCACTTTTTTCCTTTTAAAAAAGCTTCCATGGCAAATCATAACATACAATTTGTTGGACAATGAATCTCGAAAAACCCAAGATTCACTGTATAAAATAAAGAAATTCATCTTAGAAACCAATCCCCATCATTTTGTAAAAAAACTCAAATAATTGCTTATTATGTCAAAATGAAACATGTTCAATTTTTTTTTTAAAAATGTATTGATAAGGTTTTATTGTCAAAGCGTAAATAAACGAGCTAAAATTAGAAGCTGATTAGCTGCCATGCATAGCTGCACCAGATTCTGAGTGATTCAATGTTAGTAAATCTACCTCTGTATTACAATTAATCGGCTGAACATACAGTAGACCACCTGCATTTTCGGGAATGAAAACATGCAATGATGTCAGCATTTCACTCCTCCCTACGCATTTCGTCACACATGATGACGTTCCCATTCCCCAAAGTGTGTGTAGTCTGCTGTATCTCCCACCCATGAGGATTTTCCTTATAGTACTATTTACGATTTATACTGTAGATGTAAGTTCAATGTAAAATTTTAATAAATCGAGTCAAAAGGTTTTACACTATTTGGAGAATTTTCTCCCATGTTTTTGGGAATGAGCCTATTGAGATAATGCTGGGATGATCATCACTATTTAAACATTTGCCTCCAAGGGGATACTTTATAAACGCTCCTGGACCATGCTCTACTGACCTTTCTTTTTTTAGAGGGTCTTGCGAAGTTGGTAAGCCTGCATTCTTCCCATCATAAGGTGGTGGTGTCAAGACTTGGATCTTTTTAAATGTTGATGGATGTCCACTGTCTACATGGATCTTTTTGAGCATTTAAGAAGAGGATCCTTTTATCCATTTTTACACATTTTTTTAAGTGCACTTGGACTTTTTTTGTTTTAAGTTTGCCCTTCATTTGGTGCAAACTGCATGTGTTATATATTTATTGTTCATGATTGTCATTTTTATCAATATTAAGTAGCACAACTCTTTTATGGTAAATGTGTACTATAGAATTACCAAATTAACAGCACAACAATAAACATCTCCCTGCTGTTTCGCATTGAAACGCCTGGACAGAACCATTCAATAGAGTTGATTCACTGTTATGACTAATTCACCTGTTTGTGTGTGTGTATGTGTACTTTTCAGCTTCAGCTATAATCAAATGCTAGTATGAAATAATATGTGACATTTAATATTTTTTGGAAAAAAAATATGAATATACTATTTATCAGGTAGTAATATGAACTTTTTTAAATAATTTTTTAACCCTGGCCATAGTAACTATAAAAAGAAAAATGTACAAATCCATACATGGCTTACATTCCCTTGCATCCCATACACCCATATATCTCTTTAAGTTAAAACTAAAGATTTTTTTAAATTGCATAAACAGATACTAAAGAGCAGGTAAAAACTGTTATTTATGCATATAAATGGGTGTGTACCCCAAGAAAAAACACCAACATTAAAAATAAGAGGTTACAGCACAATGGGCATAACATTTTGATCCATCAAAGAATAATCCAGCAACTTCAGGCATCCCTGTTCTTTTAAATACTGACCTGCAGTATAATAACGATATGTGTGTTTTTTAAGCAATAGTTTGCTATGAATATGTAAGTGTTAAAACATTGTTACACTGTGTTGAATATATGGAAGCCATTTAGCACCCAAACACACATATCTCCATTTCTACTGTATTGTGCAGGTTAGTATCTTAACAGCATGGATTTAATTAATGTCTACAAATCAGCAGTCACGTTTTTTGGGAGATTTGAAAAATAATTATATTTTTAATTTGTGAGCTTTAAAATCATGCTCATAAAAGTATAGTCTAAATTCATACTTGATTGATCCATATTACTTTGTGAATGTCCATTTCCAAGTTGACATTTTAAATTGATAGATTCATGCAGTTTTATTTGCTATAGTTGTTATAAATGTAATTATGACTTCAGTGTTGAAAACGTTCTTTTCCTTTGCAGGTGGTCAAAATGATGATTGTGGTTGTCGTGACGTTTGCAATTTGTTGGCTTCCCTATCATATATTTTTTATCGTCACTGCACTTGACATCAAAGTGGAAAGATGGAAATACATCCAACAAATCTACTTGGCTATTTTTTGGCTGGCAATGAGCTCAACTATGTACAACCCCATAATTTATTGCTGTCTGAATAAAAGGTAAGGAAAAAAGGCAGGAGGACCTTGGACCCGGATCTATCAATTAAAAAGCCTGATATGACAATTATCCTTCAGGAATTCAATCAGCTGTTGTAAATGCTTAACAAGGCAGCAAAACGGAACTCCACAGGGAGTGAGAAATTCTTTGGCAAAGTTCCAGATTGTGATTTCTGTCTTATAATTAGTGTTTGAAGCATTTGGAGTCAATGATCTGAAATAATATGGCTCACATGATATGTCTCTGTCATAAGCTGTGACATGCCAACGTTTTTAATATTTTACCCAGTTTACTTGTTTGTTAGAGTCAGTTACTTATTTTCTATATACTTTCCTAAAGTTTATCTGAGAGAAAAATATTAAAATTATTTAGTACATTGCTGAACAAACATGCACATTTCCCCACCCATGTTTTATCCCTTTAAGGCTGGGTTCATACTATGTGCGATTCAGGGCACAGCAGGGGGTTTGGTGCATCCCCGTTTACCATTTCAGGTCTTAATTAGGACAGAATTTTTGCCTGAATTCAGACCTGTAATGGATCCAAAGACACACAGGACCCTTCTGCTGTGCACTCTGCGGCCGCCTCGGAGATGTGTGAAACAACTCCATAGAAAGCCTGTCACACTCTCCTGTCATGCGAATTGGATGCAGGGAAACCCACATCCAATTCACATTAGTGTGAACCCAACCTCAGTACAGAAAAATACATAGCGATCTGCCAAACAAATCCAGCGTGCTCCCAACTTCCTCTTTGAGTTGACAACACACTGCCTTTGCTGCACTAAAATCCCAAGAATTATTTTCAACCTTTCCTGTTGGATTACAAAATTCCACATATCCCCCTCCCCGTCTCTCACATACAACATGCCCACATTCATTATTTTCCAAAAAACAATGCTTTTGTCTTGACTCCCAAGAACCTATCCACAAACTGGGTGTAGAGAAAGGGCTTTGGTGGGTGTATGTCTACTGTATGTCCATAGTTACTGCCCTTGCAGCAAAAGTCACTGCAAGAACATTAAAAGCTTAGCAGTGATGTTACATGTGTTTTTATACTTTTCTGATGATCTGTTTCTAGTAAACTCCCATCCTTAAGACCACAAAAATAATATTAATGAAAGAAGCAAAAAAAAGTTGTGCTAGAAAAATAGGCAATATTTTACAAAGACTTTAATCTTCTCTCCAAACATACTAAGTGCTTGAAAGCCCAAATAGAATCATAGAAGAGCAATGCAATATACTGTATAACTGTTTGGGTTACTTGTTACGTTGCTACCGTTACCGTAACCGGGGTGGTTGGTCCTTTTCTGGCCAACTGGTCTGCATACTCGGATAAGGGTCTGGTATGGGTTTTGGGGGGACCCCCATGGCATTTTTTTTTAATTGGTGTGGGGTTTTCCCTAAAAAAAAATGGCATTGGGTCCCTCCCAATCCATCCCTGGCCCTTGGAGTTTGGGAGGAACCCCATGCCATTTTTTTCCTATTTTTTTTTATTGCTGGCAATTGTTTTCTTGACATTTCCACTGACAGCTGATGACTTATCGGTTGTTAAGGATGCTGCAGCCACAAAACAGTATAGTGAATTGACAGTTTTAGGATCAAATGCGATATTTAGGCAAAATGTGTCTGGACACCTAAATACCACATACGAGATGCTTTTGTCAACTGTGCCCATACTGTAGTGTCTTAAGTGTGCACCAGAAAAGGCAGCAAACTTTGAGATTTAACCTTGAGTAAAAATTAGAAATGCAGCAGCTGAAGTCGAAGTGTGAAAACAATATGTAACATCTTAAAAGTGTACTAGTACTAGAATGCAAACTTTGAGATATGTAGAAAAATGTATCTTCACCAAAATATGCATTTTAGGTCAAACTGTGGAAATATTGTGTAATATCTTAAGTGTATTGGAGCGCCACAAAAGGTTGCACACCTGGAGACACAAAGCAGGATTTTTCCTGCAGTAAATGTTGCAGCAGAACTCAAGCTGCTGAAAATGTGTGCATTATATTCAAAATGTTAGAACTGTAGAATCATGTAGTTCAGGCATTTCCTCTAGGTGGGTCTGGCTGTTGTGTCTTAAAAAAAAACTTTTAAAACTCAAGCAGCCACCACCACTTTTCAGATGCTTGTTGGTTATTAGAGGGGACCCATCCATCATTAGAAAATGTGAACAAGAGGTATTAATGCAGCACCTTCTCAAAGTTCTCATTTTGGACTTCTTTTGGGATGGAAGCAGGAGATTTACCACTTTACCTTTGAATTGGGGATCTAATAAGGTGACCACCCAATAATGATTCCTCTCTTTTAATAACCTAGATCATAGGGTCCTTATACAGGCATCTGGGCATAAAAGACCCCATTTGCCACAAATTTCCTGCAGCAAAGGACCTAAGTCCTCATTCTCATTGAGGACAAAATTGTCCTTAATAATCTCAACCAGTCCATTTCCCTTCCAAAGCCTGCCTCATTTCATCCTGTTTAACCCCTTCAGCACCCAATTATTTTCACCCTCCTCCTTGCTGCCACGTCATGGGGTTATAAGTAGAGTATTGATATTCATGTTGGCTTTGAGACAGCAGCAAGTCCCCTCTTTCTTCAGCTCATGTGACTCTAGAAGAGATACCTGCCATGAGAAAGATGCTGCTGGAGATGATGAGGTGGGTGTAGGAGAATGCTGCGGAGGTTTCAGCCTTTGTTTTACTCCCTTAACATGGCCCTATGACCCTATTACTCACTGTAAGTGGAGTATGATAGGCCTCTGAAACCCTTTCTAAGACTTAATTCCCTGTCACTGGAGGCCACAGAAGTTGCAGTGGATGCAGCACAGCATTGTATTTGAAAAATATACCTTTATCAAAAGTATAAACGCTATGTCCAAAACACTAAGTCACAAAGCAAAAAAACAACTCATTTTTTACACAGCAGTAATTGTAATATTAAATAAATGAGTAAAAGTGGCTAAAAAGCAACTGTTGCTGGCACACTCAAAAAGGTAGTCCAAAAATAGTGTTGGGTTTCTGAATGGGGGGGGGGGGGGGGTATACAGAAAGAAGCCCAGGATCCTGTTACCATTATAGAACCCAGAGGTGGTTCACAAGCGTGCACTGACTGAGCATAATCGATAAGTCGCGCGCTCCAAGGTGAGCATTTAATACCTAGGGGGTCACTGGAATGAGAGCACCAATGCATAATCTGCAACACCTGTCAATCATTTTCAGACGCATTGATTTATAAGCATGTCAGCAGTGCTATTACTGGATACCACGCATATGCACTTTTTTCAACAGGACTGTCACAGCAT
Source organism: Rana temporaria (assembly GCF_905171775.1). Taxonomy (NCBI): domain Eukaryota; kingdom Metazoa; phylum Chordata; class Amphibia; order Anura; family Ranidae; genus Rana; species Rana temporaria. Next base: position 481,707,193 of record NC_053489.1, read on the forward strand.
TGTCTTATAAAAATACTTATTTTTGCACAATAGCACTTTTGCTATTTAAAGTGGGACTAGTGTTGTTCCCTATATACCACCGGACACTTATATCTGTGTTACAAAGCACTTGGATGCACATGAGCACTTTATTATTAATGTTTTAATTGACATAATTATTGTTTTTATTTTGGTCATATCACATCTATGTCACATATGTCACATTAACATGACATGTGTTTGTTTTAATCTTCAGCATGCATTTATTGTGTAATATTCCAAAGTGCAGCGTATAATTTACTATTCATGCCGCTTACTGGCCAGAGTTCGTCTGTGTACTGACACATGCACATGAGCATTATCTTCATGAATTATGGTTTTCTTACAACATTAGCAAAATATTGCACTGTATAACATAGTATAGCAGCTAACCATACAGACTGACAGCTCTTCCTGCACTGCTTCAACACACACTGAGAAATGGCTACGGGAATCCAGCATTTAATAGTGTGAGGACTAGCACATACCAAAGCCCTCATTAGGTCAGAAAGAGCATTATAGGCCCCTTAAAATTTGATCTGACATATTTACACATAAATTCACTGGTAGAACCTAGCGTCCACAGGTTTAACCCATAAATTCACCGGTACCACAAACCTCGAACCCACAGGTTTTACCATGAATACACTATGTGGTGAACAAAATGCATATAAAAAATTATTGTAGCGCCCCCTTGCTTTCAGCATGGGCACTACGCCTAAATTTAGTGGGGAAGGGAGAGTTACCTTGCTCCCTTCCAGTATTTGTTTAAATTCGGGACCTCTGTCATTCTGGAAAATGTCCACTGGGTCAGTCTGCGGTCAGGGAGTGCAATGCCACCCCTGGCCGGCAACTGGTGCCAGAGGGGTTCTAGCAGAACAGATCTTCTCCCAGCAGCCAATTAGAGGATGTTTTCCCTCGCAGGGCATGCTGGGGAGGGTATATCTGTGAGAGAGGTCATATGTTAGAAAACTCTTTGCGGGGTCCCCGTTCCAGGTGCGGTACCCACCTTCAGGGTACGCGCATCCATGGACCCCGTCAGCGCGGCCCACCTGGCCAGAGCTGATCTTTGCAGCTAACCTCATCCTGATGAGAGAAGGGACCTCAGCGTTCTACTGGGCTCCAAGGCCTATTGACAGAATCCCAGCCTGGGATCGGGTGTCCGGACCACTGACAGGTATGCTTGCTGTCATCCGGGGACCATTTATAGAAAAGTCTGCTGGGAGGATTCTCTTTCCTTATTTACTCAAGTCCTCTATTGAAATTGGCCTGTGGCAGGGGCCCTAGAGTCTGTGTGAGAGACCTGTTCCTCCCAGTATTATCCAGAGTGACACTCTGGCTGCCAGGCCTATTATAGGGGTCTGTCCGGGGGCACTTCACCCACTCCGAGTAGAGTGGCGACGTGTTACACAATTGGTTCAATGCAGTGTAGTGTATTGCTCGGTTCTATATCCAGGCCTGATACCGCATGGTTTCTCTTTTCTTCCTTCATCAACTTTGATCTTCCCAAATTGTGTTGATGTTGGCCGTGTTTGGCCTGGACAATAAAGCATTGAAAACTCTTTATTGGATGTCTGGACTTCCACTTACTGTTGCTATTCTCACAGTTACACCCCTAGACACTGCCAGGGTAACTTAGGCCGATCCCCAAATCAACCAGCGGCTCCTTCGGGGGTAGCGCTACATTATAGTATCTCTTTAATACTTGTAATTGCCAAGTACATTTACAGCATTAAAATAAAAAATAATATATAAATGGAAAAAAAATATTAATAATATATTTAATATATTAATAATTTTTTAATGAATGTTTGCACATTTGTCAGCCTAGTGGTTATTGCTACTGCCTTGCGGCACTAGGATCATTCCACACTCCAAAGACATGCTGGTGGGTGGTTTTCTCTTGTCTGAATTGGCCCTAGTATGTTTATTATATGATGTAGATTGTAAGCTACTTGAGGGAAGGCACTGTTATGAACATACAATATGTAAAGGACTGCATAATTTGTTTGTGCTATATAAATACCAGTCATGAAGCTACTGTTAAGTTAACCAAGGCATGCTGATGGTACTAAGGTTGGCTTAGGCATCAAAGACAGCTAGTCACAAAAGTGTTTTTATAAATATTAAAGTTTTTTTTTTTCTTTATAAAAAATAAAAATCCAGCAAAAAAAAATAAAAAAAATGCAAAAAGCTAAAGAAAGTGTGTCCATACTCATTTTGTAATACCTCAACATGTGGTAGCACGGAAGCAAAATGTTAATCCCTTGTTTTCCTGGTGGAAATGGCTTCTAAGAAATAACTTTTATATAAACTAGGAAAAGCATTTGTTATTCAAAAACATAAATCCTGTAGTGGAGGGATAAACCTCTCACCAGCTTTCAGAGAAGCTCTATGGCTCTATTTTCACCTGATTGAACTAGTACAATGACATAGACTTATTTTACTGCCTTTCAACAAAGCATGATATTTGTGAAATCCTGCTATATGCCGGTTATAAATTGTAGAATACATTTATTTTAGATGTGGTGGATAAAGGCTGTTGTATGTGCACTGATTCATACAGTGATATAGTTTTATCATACTGCAGTAAAAGGAGGACTGACTGAGACCAAAGCAGCTGTAACCAGCTATCACATGAAAAAGGTCGTTATACTTAACCTCTTCCTTACCGGGCCATTATAAAATGACACCGGCAGGAACCCTCCTTGGATCCGGGTGGACGTCATATGACGTCCTTTTTTCCTGGCAATCTAGGGTCCGCCGGCCACCCTCGATTGCCAGTAATCACGGCATGAGTGTGGATCTGTGTGTGTAAACACACAGATCCACCTCCTGTCCTGTAACCAGCTATCACATGTAAAGGTCGTTATACTTAACCTCTTCCTTACCGGGCCATTATAAAATGACGTAAACACACAGATCCACCTCCTGTTAGAGGTGAGGAGACCGATGCTGTGTTCCTAGTACAGAGGAACACACATCGGTCTCCTCCCCTTGTGAGTCCCCTCCCCCTACAGTTAGAACACACTTTAGGGAACATTTTAACCCCTTCAGCGCCCCCTAGCGTTAACCCCTTCCCTGCCAGTCACATTTACACAGTAATCAGTGCAGTTTTATAGCACTAATCGCTGTATAAATGTGAATGGTCCCAAAACCGTGTCAAAACTGTCCGACGTGTCTGACGCAATGTCACGGTCACAATAAAAATCGCAGATCGCCGCCATTACTAGTAAAAAAATGTATAAAACAAAAATGACATAAATCTATCACCTATTTTGTAGACGTTATAACTTCTGCTCAAACCAATCAATATACGATTATTGTGATTTTTTTTTACAAAAAATATGTAGAAGAATATGTATCGGTCTAAACTGAGAAAAAACATTTTTTTTTTTTAAATTGTGACATCTATTAAATAAGAAAGTAAAAAATATTCAGATTTTTTTTTAATTGTCGCTCTTCTTTTGTTTATAGCGCAAAAAATAAAAACCGCAGAGATGATACAATACCACCAAACGAAAGCTCTATTTGTGGGGGGGAAAAAACATAAAGATTTAATTTGGGTACAGTGTTGCATGACCGTGCAATTGTCATTCAAAGTGCAACAGCGCTGAAAACTAAAAATTGGTCCGGGGCAGGAAGGGGGTGAAAATGCCCTGTATGGAAGGGGTAAAAGTGGAGTTTCACCCAAAAGTGGATCTTCCACTTTAAGGACTCCTCCCCAGCTCCTTTTTGTAAAACAGAGCTTTTGGGGAGGAGGGGGAGCAGGTAACCTATTTTGATAGGTACCTGCTCCCACTTCCGTTCCGGTCGCCTTAAGTGACTTCCCGAAGACTTCTGGGACACATGACAGTTCCTTTGGGACCAGTCAGAGAGCGCAGTGCCACTCGCGCATGCACAGTGGGCACCCGACTATGAAGCCACAAGCTGTCACAGCTGGGTGCCCATAGTAGAGATGCTGTTGCCACCAAGGGAGGACACAGGGAGAACACAGTGCACCACTGGATCATGGTACAGGTTGCTGTTTTTTAAAAGTCAGAAACTTTTTGTAGCTGCTGACCTTTACTAAACAAAAATATGACTGGAACTTCGCTTTAAAGAAACACTGCCACCTTATCCATATAGAGAATGTCTCTGGAAAGGTCTCCCTGACCCCAACATACTTACATATCCTCCCCTGCAGCTCCTTTTTCCTCTGCAGCGAGAATCCCTAGAAATTCTGAGTATGAAGCAGCCTGTGACCTGCTCCAATGTGATGGCACCTACTGACGATATCTAGTCCAGAGCACTGTCAGCTGATCAAAGTAGTGACATCAATGGGGTGGTGACATAGCCAATCCCAGTACCAACTGCAAATTAGAAAGATGCTGCAAGGGAGTGCAGGGTGAAATTATAGAGTGAGGAAATTTATTTTCCCAAGGCACTGTCACCTGGCAGACATGAACTGTCTATAATAAATACAAATATGTGGTCTTACTCGATAAACAGCTGTTAACTGTTATTTGCAGTAACCCAAAGCCTTCGGCAAGCAGTAAATTCAGAAATAAGGTTTTCAGTATTGCATAGCGTTTAATGAATAGAATAATTTATAAAATGATTGCACACATTGGGCTAGCACTTCTGCCTATAAGCACTAGGACCGTCTGTTCAAATGCCAACTATGGCACTACCTGTCTGGAGTTTGCATGTTGTAGGAAAAGCTATCAACTCCAGAAATCCTCTTTAACCACTTATCTACTAGCCGCCGTCAATTGATGGTGGCATAGTAGCTCAGTTGTTCTGACAGGAAGTCATATGACGTCCTCGTCTTTTAAAGCCGCTAGGGGGCGCACACCCGCCACGTTACTGGGAACACGATGCACGTGCCCGGCGACGGTGATGGCCGCCGGGCACCCGTGATTGCCCAGTAACTGAGCAGAACAGTGGATCTCTGTGTGTAAACACAGAGATACACATTCTGTCAGGGAGAGGAGACCGATGCTGTGTCCCTAGGGACACAGATCGGTCACCTCCCCAGTCAGTCCCCTGCCCCTACAGTTACAATCACTCACTAGGCTACACATTTAACCCCTTCCCTGCCCCCTAGTGTTAACCCCTTCCCTGCCAGTCACATTTATACAGTAATCAGTGCATATTTATAGCACTGTTCACTGTATAAATGTGAATGGTCCCAAAAATGTGTCAAAAGTGTCCGATGAGTCCGCCATAATGTCGCAGTCCCAATAAAAAATCTCAGATCGCCATTACTAGTAAAAAAATAATAATAAAAAAAAACATAATTATGTCCCCTATTTTGTAGGCGCTATAACTTTTGCGCAAACCAGTCACTATACGCTTATTGCGATTTTTTTTTACCAAAAATATGTAGAAGAATACGTATTGGCCTAAACTGAGAAAAAATTATTATTATTTTTTTTTAAAAAAAGTAAAAAATATAGTTTTTTTTTTCAAAATTTATGCTGTTTTTTTTGTTTATAGCACAAAAAATAAAAACCACACAGGCGATCAAATACCACCAAAAGAAAGCTCTATTTGTGGGGAAAAAATGGACGTCAATTGTGTTTGGGAGCCACGTCGCACGACCGTGCAATTGTCAGTTAAAGCGACACAGTGCCGGAAGCTGAAATTTCGCCTGGGCAGGAAGGGGGTATATGTGCACAGTAAGCAAGTGGTTAAAGACTTTATTGTTGATACCAGAGTGACTGTATCTACAATAACGTCTTTAAAGAGTGTCTGTGGAGTCGCCAGCTCTTCCTACTATCTGTTTGTGTCCAGTGATTAGAGGACACTTTTGGAGCCAGAGCACCCACATTTGGATTCCATCATTTGATCCGGGGTGTGTTCCCTTGGAGAGCTCTGCGTTGTCTCTATTGCTTGTCTAGTTTGCATGTTGTGCCTGTGTGGGTTTCCTCCGAGTACTCCAGTTTCCTCCCACTATCCAAAGACATGTTGGTAGATTAAATGGCTCCTGTCTATAAATGTCAATAAAAGATGAATTAAAAAAAAAATGGCTCCTGTCTAAATTGGCTCTAGTATATGTACTGTATGAATGAAATTGAGTTAAGGACCTTGTAAGCTCCTGATGTGAATGCACAATATATATGCGTAAAGCACTGTGTAAACTGACAGCACTATATAAGTACCTGTAATAAATAAAAAAATACCATATTTATAGGCGTATAACGCGCGTCGGCATATAACGCGCACCCCAATTTTAAGAGGGAATTTTCTGGAAAAAAATAATAAAAGTAATGTATATGGATTTATTTAAGTATATTAGATATGACCAGTAGCTTCATGCATTTATGTTATATTTTCACTGTAGATGTCTCCAAGATGCTTTGGCTGTATAAATCAGGTATATGGGTATAACAGAGAGTAGTGGAATAGGACTCTAGATATTCTTTTTATGACTCCTTAGGAAAATAGACAAATATAGAAAAAGCAAGTTATTTCCATCTGAAAATCATATGGAAAAAGAATAGCAGATATGGGATTTTCACACGTTTCGCTGCGGCTCTCACACACGTACCTCACATGGGGAAAAATCACCGAGCCATCATCTCCTCTCACTCGGCTGTCACGTCACACATGCAGTCCCGCCTCCGCCATCGCCATTGGACCATCTCCTGTGACAGACAGAACACTGGTCCAATACTGGTGGCGGAGGCGGGACTGTGCGTGTGTGACGTGACAGCGGAGTGAGAGCCGAGAGGAGATGACGGCTTGGTGATTTCCGGTGGGCACGCGTCCCCCTCCTTCCCCTCCGAGGTATGATATTGGCGTATATATCGCGGACCCACGATTTACCCCTGATTTTATGGGGAAAAAAGTGCGCGTATACGCCGATAAATACGGTATGTGTGATTTAATGAAGGCAAATAGGCTGTTCTCTTTGCACTTTGCAAAGGAATTTTCCACAGAGTTCAGTGAATGAGGCAAAGCTCGGGTGAATTTCATCATCCAGTTATGTGCACGCAAAAATGCATTTTCTTAATTTTTCTTGCACATACGGTAATTAAGTATTGTTTGCAACGTGGAATCTCACTATATTTACTAAGCTCTGGGGAAAACTTCCAAATTGCAACTCCACTTGTTCAATTTTGTGAATAAACTAGTATGTATTAAATGTGGTTTTACCATTTCTAAAACTGCCTTTATTTTAATCTAGGTTCCGAGCTGGCTTTAAAAGAGCTTTCAGATGGTGTCCATTTATAGAGGTATCCAGTTATGATGAACTTGAGTTAAAGTCTACCCGATTCCACCCAACAAGGCAGAGCAGTCTGTACACAGTTTCCAGAATGGAATCAAGCATGACTGTGGTATTTGACCAAAACGATGGTGAAACCTCCAAGTCTATTCATAGTCACAAAAAAAGAGTTGCATCCAGCGAATCAACTTTAAATGGATGCTCCCGTAAAAACTCCACAGATGCCTCTACAAATTCAGTTTTCATAAGCTCACCTTGCACATCCATAGATTGTTATTCATGATTTGTAAATTCTATAAACGACATCATAAAACATTGCAAAACATAAATGATTCAGAATATTCTTAAGCAGGCATGACAAATAAAGCAGTAATTTTTAATGCTTGAATAATTGTTTTTGAATGTTAGTATACTTTAGTAGTTTCATACATTACAATATACCGATCCAATGTACTAAAGGACGTATTGAGAGTCCCAGATTTCATGCTAACTAAAACAAAATCAAGAGTAGAGTTGAAGTGTCTGTGTGTTTGCTATTTAGTACTGTTATTGTGTTTTACCAGTACAATTTATGATCAGCCATATGAACTTTTTTTGCAGAAATTATAGAAAATTCATTTTAGTCTTGTTTATACAATAGCAAAAAGGTTTTAAAAATGCAGCTGTATTCTAAATATAAAATAACATAACACTTATATAATTGGCTTCTGTTGTAACAACTTAATGGAAACTAAAATCATCATCCACATGATGAGTTTTACTATAAAATGCCAAAGGCATGTGTAAATACAGTTGTATTATTCATCATTATCTTAATTTAAAGCACTTTATTATTACTTGAAATGTAATTTTTTGGGGCTTTTTCTGAATGAGGACTTATTGCCTTCGTTATGTCAATCTATTGTTCTGAAGGCCTAGCTGGTTATCTTCCATGCTTTGTGGACCTCTAGGTTTCTTTCCCTCAGTATTTAAAGGATATATTTACTGTATATGCAGTTAAGTGCTCTGATCATTTTGGAGGCAGGTACAATTTGAAAGTTCACCATGCAAGGAGAATGCAGCAGTGGCAGGATTTTTATAATGGTGCTAGGATTTTAGCCATACCTTCCTCAAACCTGCCATACTTAAAAAAATGTCACTAAATTCATGATCTTGTGGGAAAACAGAAACGGAATGTTGTTTAGATAACTTGTATTATACCAAACTGGCAGTATTCTTATTCAAGACTAATAAATATTTCTGGCAGAGTATTGGCTAAATTGGTTAAATATCACCAATTAACTAAGGTGACAGTTTTTTTTGTGTTAAGGGAGGTTAGGCTTACAGTGGTTGTAAACCTCTGACATGAAATATGAACAAGGCACATCCCTCTACAGTGTCTACTTGTCACAATCCAGAGCACTAAGTGTCATTTCTCTCGGCTGCCTCATTCCTCTTCTGTCTGCATGAGTCACTTTTGACAAGCTTTCCTGACACCAAGAGCTTAAAAGGTGACATGGCAGGGAGCTCCAGCACAAAGCCCGTAATTAACGGCCTTTGCTCTGTTCCTGTGTGTTGTGTGCAGATGAGGTGTAACCCTTCCCTTCAATCAGCCCATACTGAGCTCAGTAGAGTATAACTTCAACTCTCTGCCCCCTGCTTTCTGAAATCTCAGACAAGCTGTATACATTCTGCACTTTTAGACCCAAATTTTTTTTTACAAACGCTAGCGGGGTGCTTTTAACCCCTGCTTGTGGCCAAATAAAGGGTTAAAAGCGCCCACAAAGCGCTGCTGCCATGGTACTTGGCAGGTGCTTTGCAGGCGCTTCCCATTGATTTCAATGGGAAGGGGCGCTTTAGGAGTTGTATATTTACCGCTCCTAAAGCATTGCAAAGAAGCTGCTTGCAGGACTTTTTTTGACGCCCTGTCAGCGCAGCACCTCAGTGTGAAAGCACTCGGGCTTTCACATTGGGATTGCAGATGAGGCTTCTTTCAGGTGCTTTACATGCCCTTTTTTTTAACGCTAAAGCGTCTGAAAAATGCTGCAGTGTGAAAGGGGTCTAAATGGCTGTAGAGTAGAGAAGAAGGCAGATAAACAGGTATGACTTATATAGGAGGAGTTATTTTATCTATGTGTATCACCTGAGGCTAGTTACTTCACTGTGTAAAGTGACAACATATAGGAAATATTTAGCACTCCATATATTGAGATTTAAGGGCCATTCAGGTTTGCTGTATGAATTTGGAGGTAAGGGTAAAATTAATAGTTTATGAAAAACATTTATGGTATGGGGTCAATTTTTTTTTTTTTGTTTACATGTTATTAAACAAATGTTTTTACATCCATTTTTAACTATATGCCACAATCTTTGTTTTACAAATAAGCATCATCTATATCAAAGGAAAATACTAAAATGTTAATATGTAGTAGTTTATATTTTTCAAATTTTCCTGGTAACATTTAGGTGATATTTAGGAGGGCTATTGTTGAAAAAAAAAAAGCTTTCCCTAGGCATAAAAAGCTTAGGCCTAAACATCTAGAGCATAGTTTTAGGCATCAGTAAAAAGATTTGTGACAGACACATATGCCTGTTCGCATGTATTGTAATTATTATCACTCAAAGTAAAAAGAAAAAGATGTTATGGCATTTAAACTCACCTACCATTCTAAAACATAGACAATATATCCATTTATGTTACAGATACTTTGTTGTTGTATGAGGAAAAAACACATCCTGGACTGCCGCACTCTGTTGAATGGCGTATTTATTATATGTGAAACGCGTTAGCCATCTTATACTTGTCTTGTCCACTTTTTATTTGACTGCATATTGGATTATTTTGTTCTTGGAGGCAGGTAAAATTTGAAAGTTCACCATGCAAGGAGAATGCAGCAGTGGCAGAATTGTATAATGGTGCTAGGATTTTAGCCATACCTTCCTCAAACCTGTTGAGAAGATTTTAGTAATTGCCATACTTTAAAAAATGTCATTAAATTCATGATCTTGTGGGAAAACAGAAACGGAATGTTGTTTAGATAACTTGTATTATAACGAACTGACAGTATTCTTATTCAAGACTAATATATATTGCTGCCAGACTATTGGCTAAATTGCTTTGTTAATAGGTGATATTTAACCAATTTAGCCAATAGTCTGGCAGCAATATATATTAATCTTGAATACGAATACTGTCAGTTCATTATGATACAAGTTATCTAAACAACATTCCGTATCTGTTTTCTCACAAGATCATGAATTTGATTACATTTTTTAAAGTATGGCAATTACTCAAATCTTTTCAACAGGTTTGAGGAAGGTATGGCAAAAATCTGAGCACCATTATACAATTCTGCCACGCCAATTAACGGAGTGCGGAAGTCCAGGATTTGTTTTTTCCTCATGGACCTGTGCAGAGCCAGCACCTGTCGGTTTTGAGTAGGGCGGGAGCAACATAAGCTATTAGGAGCTTGGAGAGCGGTAATTTCTCTTTCTACTTTGTTGTAGTAGTAAGGTCAGTACATAGTTATCCTTGCATGTTTCATGGTCTCCAGGAGCTTCCATCTACCCTCTGCTGGTGAGAGATCTTAAACTCAAAGGGCCAGATTCACAGAAGAAATACGCCGGAGTATCTACTGATACTCTGGCGTATTTTCAAATTTGCAGCGTCGTATCTTTAGTTTGAATCCTCAAACCAAGATACGACGGCTTCTGGCTTTGATCCGACAGGCGTACGGCTTTGTACGCCTTCGGATCGTAGGTGCAATACTTCGGCACCCGCTGGGTGGAGTTCGCGTCGTTTTCCGCGTCGGGTATGCTAATTAGCTTTTTCCGTCGATCCACGAAAGTACGCGCGGCCGTCGCATTCTCTTACGTCGTCGCTAGTCGGCTTTTCCCGGCGTATAGTTAAAGCTGCTATTTCGTGGCGTATAGATAGACTTGCCATGTTAAAGTATGGCCGTCGTTCCCGCGTCGAATTTTTAATTTATTTGTTTGCGTAAGTCGTTCGTGAATAGGAAAGGACGTAACTCACGTCTAAGTTCAAAAAATGACGTCGGTGCAACGTCATTTCGCGCAAAGCACAGCGGGAAATTTCGAAATGGAGAATGCGCGGGGACGCGCTTCATTTAAATGAATCACGCCCCCTACCCGCCCAATTTGAAATACGTGCCGTGAAATACACTACGCCGCCGTAACTTACGGCGCAAAATCTTCCTGGATTTGACTTAGAGCCAGGTAAGATACGGCGGCGTAGCATATCTCTGATACGCTGCGCCAGGGCAATTCTAAGTGAATCTGGCCCTTGGTCTTTCTGAGTGTAGAGAAGGGGTTGGAGTTTGGATTATTTAGAGAGATTGCAGCAATTATAATTTCTGTTAAAGAAAAGGAAAGGATGGGGATTCACTAGTTATTCTGCATTTTTATTAGCTATTTAAACCCACCTAAATCTTTCATTTCAGTTATAAGCAGATTCATCCATTACTGTTTACATTGTACCTGTGGGGGGACTAATGCAGCCTCAATTCCCTGCTGTGGTTCTTGACTCTGACTCGATGTAATCTGACTTCTACTATTGCAGCAAGGGGAGTTTATTGTTTTTATACTTCAGGTTCTATGTGGCGCAAACAGTTTTATTGCATCTGCTACATTTTCTGTAATGTTTTACACAGAGTGAGTTCCTTAAAACATCTGCATAATTTAGAATAGGCATTTGAAGCAAAATCTTTATACGAGAATTGAGAGCTAGTAAAAGACAATGATTGAGCATTCGTTTAGGACAGACTGAGTGTTTAAGAACAGTTTCTAGGCACTTGCTTTCTGCTAAAACCTCTATAAGTTTTTGAATATAATGCATGTTTTGTAAATCTACCATTAAACTTGTTAGATAAGCTTAGACATTTATTATATGCTCATTTATTAAGCTGTGTCTTGTGGCGCAAATGCCTTAAACAATCAAATAAGATGATTGCATTAGACCCCTTTACTACTATTACATATTTAATCTCTCTTGTTACTATCTCTGTAGTGCACTGCAGAACTTGTTGTGTAGTCCCTGATATAACACAATTGGTAAACTAACACTATAGTGAATGGAGATTATATGATGGTTACAAGGTTTAAATGTGTAAACCTGATAATATTTTGTCAGATTTACTCCTCATTACACAACTTGAAGGTTCAATATATACAGATTTGCTACCGTTTATAAACTTAAATTCTATTTACTGGAACGTCTTCATTTTAAGTCATTACTATAATTACCATTCGTGCCTTGTCTTGTGGGTACATGTAAAAGAAACAAATATTTATATTTCAATTATCCATATACTCTTTGCCCTTGTACAAGACATTGTAACCAGCAGTTACATTTGTATTGGTCAAGTATGAATGTTAGCTAGGTGGCCTATTGTGCTCATTGAAAAAGCACAGTTAAGAGATTAAAGATAAGTAACTCTGTAAATGTATACTTCAACATCTCTGATCTGTGAGCGCCTGATTCTAGTGTTTTGTATTCATCCACATATTTTACTTTACCTTACTAGACCAAAAAAAAATCACGCATAGGTTTTGTTCATAAGTGCTTAGAATGGAATTTGGCACCCATATGTAACAGAGATGCCTGTCAATGTGATATAGAATAAATAAATAATGGAGTTGATTTACTACAGACAAGTGGGCTGTTCACTTTGCAAGGGAATTTTTCCTAGTAAATGAGGTGAAGCTCTGCTGACTTCCAGCAAAAATACAGGGCCAGATTCATGTAGATGAGCGGATCTTTAGATCCGCTTGATCTACGTGTTTTACGATCCGCCGGTGCAATTTAGCGAGGCTAGTGCAGTATTCACAAAGCACTTACCTCGAAAATTGCACCGTCGGATCATAACTCCCCCGGCGGAATGCAAATTCCGCGGCTAGGGGGAGTGTACAATTTAAATCAGGCGCGTTCCCGCGCCGATTTAACTGCGCATGCGCCGCCGGCGAAATTTCCCAGTGTGCATGCTCCAAATGACGTCGCTAGGACGTCATTGTTTGCGGCGGCTACGTCAATTGCGGCCATCCGTATTCCCGATCGACTTATGCAGACGACGTAAAAGTTGGAATCTCGGCGCGGGAACGATGGCCATACTTAACATTAGCTACCCCTCATATAGCAGGGGTAGCTATCCGCCAGAAAAAGCCGAACGCAAACGACATTAAAAAAAAGCGACAGGCGGGCGTACGGACTTGAATCGGCGGTTCTCCTCATTTGCATATCCGACGCGTAAAAAAAAGCGACGACACCTAGCGGCCGGCGGTAGATTGCAGCCTAAGATTCGACTGGTGTAAGTCACTTACACCAGTCGGATCTAAGGGAGATCTATGCAGAATCTGATTCTATGGATCAGCCTCATAGATCCGACCGGCTGGACTCAGAGGTACGACGGCGGATCAGGAGATCCGCCGTCGTATCTCTTTGATGAATCTGCCCCACAGTGTTTTTCTCAGTTTTTCCCATCTTGCATGTAATGGGATATTGTTTATTATATAATATAAATAGCTTTCCTCACTTTCCACTATGTGTCAACCTTCCTGTGACCTTGAATTGTAATTTCTATGTATTTCTGTTTGGGGTAGATACTGGTGTATTGAATTGTCTCCTAGAATCTTATATCTCTTTATTATTAATTTATTTTATTTCCATAAAGTATATCTAATGACAAAACCTTTTTTTGCCTGTCACATTGGGGGGACTTGCTTTCATTTCCTGTCTCAGGGGAATGTAGAACGATATATTTGGCAGCACAGTGGTGTAGTGGTTAGCCCTTTCACCTAACAGCAAAAAGGGTTGCTGGTTCAAATTCTGACCATGACACCATCTGCCTGGAGTTTACATGTTCTCCCTGTGCTTACGTGGGTTTCCTCCGGGTACTCTGGTTTCCTCTCACACTCTAAAGACCTGCTGGTAAGTTAATTAGCTCCTGTCTAAATTGGCCCTAGTATATGTACTATAAAATAAAATTGGAAACAAATGTTTCCAATCGCCCCTGTCGCACTCCGTTCGTACACTGCTTCCTCCAATCTGAACCTTCAGATATCTGATTTACAGCCGAATATTGTAACCAAGATCCAGACTAGACTAGCTCAGTTACACAGCTTGAACATGGAATGATTTATTGGACAAAAATACATTTGAGAAGTATGTCAGTCCCCACATGCATAATAACCCACATTTTTACCCAAAGCATCAAACAATGGTTTAGCTAACGAGGTACAGCTGACTCATGACGAATCCCATCACATCACCTAATTAACCACTTGGATGACTCAGATGTAACCTTGCAGACCAGCCTTGCCGACTTCAAGCTAACTGCAAACAATATACATTATCATAAGCGCAAACCCAGCAAACCTTCAAACAATAGCAGACAACCTAATTACAATTAACAATACAAACAGTGATCTCCCCCCTCCTCAGTCTAGTAGGCAACAGACTATAGTAGGAGTAGACTGTCCCTCTCCTCTGCAGTTCTAGAGGCCTGTGATCAGCTCTTTCAGTTAACAAGTTCAAAATCAAACAAACCAGGAAAAGTCTTTTTATATATATATATATCCTGGGAGATATTGTGGGCAGATATTACTGTTCCATTTAAGTAACCACCTTCTCATTGTCCATTAACCAGCTGTCCATCATTTTTCTTGGTCACCTTGTGCCCCTAATGGACACAGAGTTACTTAGACATATGAGGTGCATGTGGAGCTGAAACAAAGGTTTCCTAACCTCTCCAATGAATTCTGTGTTCCATGGCCCCCTGTCCAAAGTGATTTCCATTACAGTAACCAAGATGACAAACATAGCAGAGACATACATAGCAAAAAAAGCAAAAAATAAATAAAAAGTTTTGGCTTTAGATTCACTTTAATTGTATTAATGCTTTTAAGGTACCGGTCAGGTATGGCTTTCCATGCTCTAATTCACTCTTTACAGTGTTTATGTTTTACCACCCTTGTTCTCTATTGGGGTTTTCATTGCTTATTGCACTGTTGCTAACTTGGATAAGTGAACATAAGTGATACATACAGTTATCATTTAGAATAGATACATAAGGTGTGCAAGATATTTGGAAATCTAAAACTAATTTTGAATAAACGGAAACTAAATTCATTTTTAAAAATCATGTATTTTTTTTACAGTCTGAGACAAATCTGGTTTCTTACAGTAAGCTCACTTACCTGTAAAAGGGGTATTGGAATTAAAAGTTGTAGATGCAAATGAAATTACACAAAGTATTAAAGGAGAATAAAAGATGCAACAGGCCTGATAAGAAATGATTGTGAAAGATAGATAGAAGAGAGGATAGAAGGATTACCAAAGAAAGTTAAAGGCAGCTAAAACTGCAAAGCATTTAAAGAAACATCAAGTTTTAAAATTCCATTACACTTTTAACAATATATTAACCACTTGACAACCGGCCTATTTTGGCACTTCTCTCCTTCATGTAAAAATCAACGTTTTTTGCTAGAAAATTAATCAGAACCCCCAAACATGATATATTTTTTTTTAGTAGACACCCTAGGGAATAAAATGGTATTTGCGCAATAATTTTATAAATGCCTTTTTTTGGGGAAAAAAAACGGTTTCATGAATTAAAAAATAACAAAACAGTAAAGTTAGCCCAATTTTTTTGTAAAATATAAAAGATGATGTTACGCCGAGTAAATAGATACCGAACATGTCATGCTTTAAAATTGTGCACACTCATGGAATGGCGCCAAACTTCATTACTTAAAAATCTCCATAGGCGACGCTTCAAAATTTTTACAGGTTACCAGTTTAGAGTAACAGAGGAGGTCTAGTGCAAGAATTGTTGCACACGCTCTAATGCATGCGGCGACACCTCACATGTGTGGTTTGAATGACGTTTACATACGTGGGCGGGACTTACGTGTGTTTTTGCTTATGAGCGCTAGCTACCGGGGACAGGGGCGTTTTAATTTTTTTTTTTTTTTTTTACTTATTTTATTTTTTTTTTAGACTTTTTTTAAAAAAAAATTTCGATCGCTTTTATTCCTATTACAAGGAATGTAAACATCCCTTGTAATATAAATAGTGTGTGACAGGTCCTCTTTAAGGAGAGATGCAGGGTCAATAAGACCTCACATCTCTCCTCCAGGCTGGAAAGAATGAGATTGCGAAAAAAAAATCACAGATGTCATTCTTACTAGCCGCAATTAAGGTTTATTACTTAAGATGAAGCCCATGGAAAAGAGAATGAAGCTTAAAGAGCGGTTTATTACTTACGGGTACCCGGGTGTGACGTCATCACATAGCGCCCAGGCCACCGACGATCATAGAGATACCATCTGGTCACCAGTCATCTCTATGCCTCCCATCCGGCGCACGGCGATCATATCTCCGGGCGCCCGATGGCATGGGAGAGCCCGGAGAAGCACCGGATGGCCTATAAGAATGATCAAGCGATGGAACCGCCGCTATGATCATTCTTATGGTGCGCAGAATCGCCGCCAGAACAAAATGATATCTGAATGATGCCTCTAGGTGCAGGCATCATTCAGATATCACCGCACAAATTACAGGACGTCATATGACGTCCACCCGGGGAATAAGAGATCCCCTTTTTGGATGTCATATGACGGCGTGCAGTTTTGTAGTGGTTAAGCAAATTATAGTACATTTGATTTGTAATTTCAATCATGATATTATGTATGCAAATACAAAGTTCCAACTGTTTAGGACCAATGCATTTATTAAAAAATAAATAAAAATCAATTATATTAGGACATTTTCTGTATCTGATATAAGGATTATTTTAATGCCAATGACATGTATTTGAAAGTACCAGAATACTTCTATATGGAATAATTAACTATCATTATCAAAGGAATGATGAAAGCAAAGGTATATTAGGTACTTCTTGATTGATTCTTTATTGGGCCTAGAATCTTCAGGGGCATCATATTAACATCATATTGTATGCTCCTTTAAGAAAATAGGGTTGATAATGTCAGAAAAGGTCCAGAACACTAATGATTCCTACAGCACTATTTTGTATCATTTATTTAGTACAAGCTTTAAAATGAAAGGTAACCGCAAACACATACATGTTTTTCCATTGGTTTATATAAATGATACTATTAAAACGTATATGTGTACTTAAAAACTTTTGGTTGTTAAAAAGTATAATAGTGTATTTTATAAAATTTGTGTTAGTTATTTTAAACCAATCACTAAAATGTGAATTTAGTTTGCAAATACATTTTATATATTGATGTAAAATTTCTATCATGTTACAATTATGTATCAAATTATGAGGTAAATGTCACTTGCTTTAAAGAATGTCATATTATTTAAGAATGTGCTATTACTGGATATATCTGTATTATTACATGTATACAAAAATAAACAGATGTTATTTAGAAATAAAGCAATTAATTTATTTTTATGTACCCAATTTTACTTTTTTTATTTTTTTATTCTATATTTTATTGTTTTTTAATCAATTTTATACAAACAAACAAACATACTTCAATTGCATACGTATCACATATATAACATATCAGAAATTGATTCTGCAATAAAAGGAATTTACAGAGCATTTTAGTTCCAAAAAATGTCCTTTTCTAGATATACTGACGGTATAGATAATCTTCATCGTCCTTCCTATTTATCAAGCCGGCACAACAAAAAACAAAAACAGAACAAAAACAAACAAACCAAAAACAAAAACAGAGAGAAAAAAAAAATACATATATAAAAAAAAAATATTCCTCTATTCTGCCTCCGCCAGTGCACAGATATATTCTCTAGAGCGGACATACGCTGACCATGTTGACCATTTTTTATTAAACTTCTCTTCTCTGCCTTGAATATTAGCACTACCTCTTTCCATAGTATATATTTAAGCTATTTTTCTTAAGCCACTGCGAGACAGAGGGAGTTGATTCCCGCTTCCAGAGAGCTGATACATATGACTTGGCTGCATTCAGAAGGTGAACGGTCATCAAATTACTATAATTAGGCCTAGAAAGCTCTGAGAGATGGAGCAAGTATCTGGCTGGTTCAGAACCCAGGTCCTGATCTGTCAGCTGTCTTATCATATCTCGGACCTTGGCCCAGAATGCCTGCAGTTTATGACACGACCAGAAAATATGGAGCATATTGCCCTCTGCCACAACGCCAGCACATATTCGTTCTTTCCGGATAAATTTTATGCAACAATGATGGGACTCTATACCAACGTGTGAGAATTTTATAACACAGCTCTTGGTACTTAGTAGCCGTTGAGGAGTGATGAGTAAAAAGTAAAATATATCTCCGCTGCTCTTCAGACAATGTAATGGCTAAATCTCTTTCCCATTTCTGAAGGAATCCTGGGGCATAACCCTCTAACGATTGTACTAACAGTTTATACATCTCAGATACCCCATGTGCTGAGGGAGCATTTACCAAGCATACATTTTCCACGGGCGTATTCGGACGATCTGACCACTCCTTACGAAGAAGGGAACTGAGAAAGTGAGTAAGTTGCTGCATCCGCCATGGATCCAGTGGTGGATTAAACATCAATTGTATTTCCGCCCTAGTCTTCAGCCTATATTCTTTAAGATAATCACCTAGACAAAATTTACCCTGTCTCACTGTTTGTCTGAAACGGCTATCTGTATATCCAGGGGGAAATGCTGGGTTTCCCAATATTGGATACATCCGGGATATTTCTCCTTCCTTGGAGAAAAAATGGCTTTGTTGTATTACTCGCAGAGTTGCCCCTATCAAAGGATGGTTCCTCAATGTGCCAAGTGCATTTGGCCTTAACCATGGCACACATTGAAGTGGAATCTTGGTGCATGATTGTTCAATTGCTACCCATGTTTTATGTCCCTCATCTCTGCACCACGCTATAACCTTGGCAAGGTGTACTGCCTGATAGTATCGGTTTGGATCTGGGAATGCCATACCACCCTGGGTTTTAGGCCTGGCCAGAACATTGTAGGATAGACGTGGGTGCTTTTTTGCCCAGATAAATCTGAAAAAAATACTACGCAGTGATTTCAGAAATGGCCCTGGAATAACTATCGGTAAAGTCTGAAACAGATAAAATAGCCTGGGCAGAATGTTCATTTTAAGAATCGCATTTCTACCCATCCATGTATAGGGCCCCTTATTCCATCTCTCCAGGTCAGCCGACAAATCCTGCATTATTGGTGGAAAGTTAGCTGCGAATATTTTGTCTACTGAGGGAGTCAGTTTGACCCCCAGGTATGTCAAATAAGATGAAGCCCATGGAAAAGAGAATGAAGCTTGAAGAGCTTTAACCCGCGCAGGAGACAGGGTAATATTAAGCAGTTCCGATTTTTGAATATTAATTTTGAAATTTGACAGAGCAGAATATCAATTAAACTCTTTTAATAGGTTTGGCAATGTGGTCTCTGGAGATGTAATACAAAACAGTATATCATCTGCAAAAGCCGCAGCTTTATGATCAGTCTTGCCTACTGAAAAACCCTGAATATCCATGCTTCCTCGGACGTATAGCAAAAATGGTTCTAAAGTTAATATAAAAATCAACGGAGATAGCGGACACCCTTGTCTTGTACCATTCCTCAGATTGAAGTATGAGGAGGTTACCTCATTGATTGTAACAGCTGCAGATTGAGCTGAGTATATAGCATCCATTTACTAAACCCCACCCGATATGGATTAACGTCTCCTTCAGGAATGTCCAGTCCACCCTGTCAAAGGCCTTTTCTGCGTCAGAGGATAACAAACACAATGGTATTTTATACAGATGAGCTAAATTAATGATATTTAAGGCTCTAGTAGTGTTATCCTTTGCCTCATTCGTTGGTACAAACCCGGCCTGATCAAGGTGAGATTGTAATTTTGACGCTAATATACGTGTAAAAAAATGTAAATCTACATTTAGTAGGGAGATAGGCTGATAGTTCATACAATGAGCATGGTCCTTACCTTCCTTTGGAATCACAGTAATGTGTGCCCTTATGGTGTCTATTGGTATAGGCCGTCCTTCCAAAATGGAATCAAATGCCTTAATAAATCTAGGAGCTAAACATGAAGCAAATGCCCTGTAATATGCTGTTGTATACCCATCTGGGCCTGGGGCTTTATGAGGTTTAAGCATCTTAATCGCCCTCATATATTCCTCTGACGAAATTGAAGTGTTCATTAATTCAGCGGCTTCTTCAGATATTGATGGTAGCCCCGACGAAGACATATATTCCCGAACTAATTGTCGCTTTTGAGCCATCTGCTCAGTGGATAGGTTTGTCGGTAGATTATATAAGGACACATAGTACTGTCGAAAAACTTCGGCATTTTCCCTGGATATATATCTACGTTTCCCACTGTCAGAATCGATAAATGGAACATAGTTTCTCCGGGAAATGTCCCTAAGTGAATGGGCCAATAGTTTACCTGATTTGTTCCCATGTACATATTGCATATGTCTGGCTTTTAATAAAAATATTTTAGTTTCATGTCCAAGAAGAGATGTCAATTTTTCTCGTTACACCTTAAGGTCCACTGCTACCGAGCTAGAAAGTGATTTTTTATGTTTGGATTCTAAATTGGCCACCAAATTTAATTGAGTTTGAAGAGCTGCTTGCTTATTTTTACGTATTTCAGTCGCCTTTTGAATCAGCAGACCCCGCATAACACACTTATGTGTCTCCCATAATGTAAATGGAGAGATATCCTCTGTATCGTTATCACAAAAAATTCGGGCCAATGCCTCAGATAGATCATTACGTAATGGACCTTCTTGTATCAAAGATTCATTGAGCTTCCACATCCACGGTCTAGTTGCATACTTATCAAGCTGTAGATCTGTAACAGCTGGAGAATGATCCGATACAGTCTGAATACCAATTGAAGAGCTCACTACCACTGGTAGTAGGGACTGAGATACCATTATATAATCAATCCGAGAATAACTGTCATGTGGTGCCAAATAGAAGGTATAATCTCGATCATTGGGGTGTTGTACCCGCCAAATATCTACCAACCGGACAGTTTTGGAGGGCTTTCCTAACACGTCTGAGATATGAATTTTACTTAACCCATTTGTTAGATGATACTTTAGCTGACATATTTATCAACATAAATGTAACTTTTCTATAATTTTCTGAAAAGTACAGTATTCAATGGCATTCAGTAATTTAACAAGGTGTAAAAATGCTGAATTTGATGACCATAATGCAAATTGTGTCTGATTCCAGATGTTTCAAACATACCCTGTTCATTATAAATTGGAATTTGTGGTATTTATCCTTAAAATAACAGTTTTTAACTGGTTGAAAAAAAAATTATACAAACAATGGCTCTCTCACCTAAATTAACTAGTAAAGCTTTTATGTAGTTTACCTGGATCATTAGAATTCTCCTTGTAAAGCCTGTTTATCGGGAGCTAGGCATAATACACAGAAGTAGTATTTCGACCTATATATGTCAACTTCCCACTAAGGAAGCTGCAGATGCCGCCTGTCCTGGGGATATTCCTTCCATGGTCAGAAATCCCCAGTCATGTAAGCAAAGGGACAGAGATACCAATGACATCACTGCCTATATATGGTCACTGGTCAATGGATTTACACAATGCGGCTTTATTTATAAAGGACTTTATCACTGGTGTTTGTGTTTTTGTAAATTGTTAGTTTGTATATTTAATATTTTACTTTTGTAAATGAGTAATCGGGGTACTATGTACTATTTACTTATTAATCTGTTGGTGCTCGTCCCGCCCTCCCCCTCCCCTCTGAGGCTGCAGATGGGCATCGATCAGGCTGCATTCATGGCAATGGAGAGGCTGCTTTCATGGCAATGGAGAAGCTGCATTCATGGCAATGGCAAGGCTGCAGATGGGCACTGATTAGGCTGCATTGATGGGCAATGACCCTTATTTTGCTTCACAGTTTTTTATTTACATTTTTTTCCTGAAACTTCCCTCCTAAAGTGAAGGTGCGTGTTATAAGTCGATTAATACGGTATATCCAAATAACACGCCCAAGCTTATCTCTTCACCACACACAGCCACAAAGGCAAAAGAATTCTTGTTGGCGTTAGTGCTCGGGCAAACACACTTAGACCAAATTTTAATGGTTCAAAGAATGTCAGGCAAAATTGTCGGCCATCAAGCATGTTCACTTCATCAAATCTGGCCCTCTTTGAAAAAAGTTTGCACACCCCTGGTCTAGGGGGTCATGGACGTCCAGCACATCCACCAATCTAGGGTTGTGGACAAGAGATACTTGTCCTTATCAACATGAGAACATGGTGCTTTGTCTGGGGGGCTCCCTGGCAGTGTACCCTACCCATATTGAAAGCTTGGTATGGTTAAGGATGTTCTCCTTTCTTAGCTAAGTATGATGCATGCTTGATTAGGGGCCTGGTAAGGGTTTTTTGGATGGGTACTACCTTAAAATCCATACCACTTCCTGATCAAAGATAAGGATTGAGTGTGTATTTTTAGGGGGAACCCCACACCCACACCATAAGAATCCACCTTACAATCCATACCATACCCTCATCTAGGATAAGGATCGGGTATGGATGAGGGTAATCCTTGGACACTTTATAAACAAAATGAAGCAGCTTGAAATTAAAATATTTTTTTTCTTTGTAAATGCCACATTTGTTTTAGTACATCATATAGGTGTGCCACCTCTCATGTAGGTTTAAGACATCCTGCAAGCTTTCAATTTAATAGAATTGTGTTTTTTTTAGTGTGTTGCCCTTTAAGCCTTACTAAAAGAGCTGCTGAATAATATTTTTTTAAAGGTTTTTTTTGTATTGTAAGTGCCCATCTTCCCATGCCCTTGTTTGTCATTCCCTTGCCCATTAGCTTTAAACAAATAGATATAAGTGATATTCAATGTCCACCTACTATCGACTTCAAAGGGGTTCGTATTAAAGTTTTCAATTTATAGGATGCGTTTGACTAACCTGCCCTTGAATTGAACCCAAGCGGAGTCATCGATCGCTAGCAGTATTACAAAATGGTTTGATTCTCACAGAAAGAGTAAAGCTGTCCATAGATAGAAAGAATCTTGGCTGTTTCAGCAGGTACCGGCCGAGAAAGGAACCCAATGAAAGAGAAATAGAAAAAATAATTAACACATACAAAAACGTTCTAAAGCAAATCAATGAGATGTATCTATTTGAAGTAAATAAAAAGCAATTCTCCACAGTATTGAGTTGAAAAAGATTTGTGTATAAAAATCAATGAAACTTTGGCTACACCACCTCTGAAAAAGTCTCTATGGGGAGAACATTCATCAGCGTTTTATGTTCTGGCTTGTTCTTGACAAGCATGCAGCAAACTCTATGAGATTAGTGCAGCCTGTTTTCCATTTTCCATTGCTAATTTGATCTATGGGGAAGGGATTCTTGATGTCATGTGCAGGCTGATGAATTGCATTTAGACTGTAAGCTGCTATCAATCTATCTAATGAAGACCCAAGACATCGGCTGAAGCTGCTCTGCTCATCCTCAACGCTGGAACGATCGAGTTTGGGTAAGAAAAAGGGGGGCTTGTGTGTTTGTGGTATGTATTGAATCTGCTTTGGCCTCTGTGGCTTTCGTTTTACTTACTGTTCTATTTTGAGACAGTGGGTGAGAATGGCCATTTGAGTGCATAGCAGGAAGTGAGATGACACCCATTTGCTCCATTTAGATAGCGTTGGGCGTCATTCCTATCACGTAATAGTTGTAGAGATGACTGCGTCTGCGCTGTTTTCTTCCATGTCGTTCTGACATGATGGGCGTGACTTTTTCGTCACATGATTGCCGCGCTGATAACGTCATCCATGTCACGCAATCGCGACGCACGCACACCATTGGCTGTTGTTCGTTCGCCGTGATCATGCGGTGCGCGATCCTAGGCTTTGGGCACATTTCCGATTCCATCCGGTCAGATGTCCTTCCTGGTTCCTTTGGATCACATGATCGTCACGTCAGTGACGTCATTTGTGTCCCGTGACTGCGGCATTCGTGCACTATTGCCCATGTTTTGTGGCAATACAGTATACAATGCCAGGTACTGGAATGCGTATCAGATTGGCATTCAATCAGGAGCCCTCCTTGTCTTTCTCTCTCAGATTTGACATTTGACACACAGTTTGTTGCTGACATGTCTACCTGAACTAATAGTGATTGGGCAGGGTCAGTCACATGAGAGACAGTCACATGACGGTAACGTAACGGTCACATGGCAGTCACATGACAGTCAAATGAAAGAATTACCTCATTTTGGCGGACTTTTTGGCAGGTTGTTTGCCATGTGCTGCTGTTGTTACTTCCTGGTTTGATTCACTTTGAACCAGGAAGGATTTTGCTTGTTGTAGTGATTGGTCCGTTAACAGGAAATTGGACCATGGTCATATCACGTGACTGAATTCTGTCCAACCACACAGTTCCACTTACCACATCCTGTTTGATTGGCTGGCCATTGAGTATGGCCTTTTATGCTTTAGTATAAATATATGGCAATATGGGGGAGCAGGTTAATGCCCCTGTAGACGTCCTATTGTATCGAAATGTGTCGGGCCATGCATTTTGCTCCCCATATTGCTTTTAATACTTATGAATTGTGATCACCTTTTTTTATAATATATTATATTTTATTATGTATATTGTTTTTTTCATTAAAACCTCTTTATGACCTACACCATTGGAGCCCCCATTTTTTTCTTCTCTTTACATGAATTTGTGGAAGATAAGTTTTTTTTGAGCCTTCTCCAGTTGGTTTCCAGTACCCATGCCAGGGTTTTTACTTACCTGAACCAGATCGTGTTTGGATCCTTGGAGGATCTTTTATGATTGCCATACCCAAGATTTACTAGGATCTTCAGTATTGGAGTAGTGGGTGGCCGATGAACATCTGGTCTTCCTGCCCTTTCATGGGTTGACGAAATCTGACTACCTAGGAGGTAGACTCCATTTCCTTCTGGACTTCCGGTGACATCTCTGTGGGACATTCCAAGCTCGATCGATCCACTGTCGTACGACATTTGGGTCCAACAGTTGCGGTAAGCGCATATGTATTCCACCTCATATTTGAAGATTTCTGTTGGGAAGTTCCTCACCATCTCATGACATCTTCATCGTTTTATTGTTTATGGACACTACATTACATTGTTGTTTATATTGTTCACTTTATTGATTTTAATTTCACATTTTGTTGTGGTGCAATTTTTGCCATTACATCCTTTGTGCCACAATATATGGTCACACCCCATTAGGTGTATACAGTCATTGCTTTTTGGCTCACACGTAGCGCTACATTACCATCCACATTTGTCTGAGTTTTGACACATTCCTGTGTAGCTGCTTCACTCGCGTTCAGGGTTCATTCTTTGTTACGCGTATTTTTGTTTTTGGGTAGCGCACATATTTTTTCCCTTTACATGGTTAAATATCATGCCTGGGGGTCTCCTTAGTCTGCCTGTAAAGTAGCACATCTTCCCTATGTTTATGGCAGTACCACAGCAAAATGACATTTCCAAAGGAAAAAATGTAATTTAAAACTGCTCATGGCTGTAATGTATTGTCAGATCCCGGCAATATAGATAAAAATCACTGAAAAAATTACCCTTCAGGTCTGGTATGGCCCAGGCCCCCAGGCACTATATACTTTGAACAGCAGTATATATACAATACGGCCTGCCCTATATACTCTGCAGAAAAATTGGGCCTTAGGTGTTGGTGGTGCCAAAACACTGTTACCCCTCACAGATACTCTTGTTGGGAGCAGGAACAGGCCTTGCTTAACTAATATTTAAAATAATTGTAATTACATGCCCCTGTTAAACAGGGGCAGAAAAATTGGGCCTTGGTTTGTGGTGGTGCCACAACACTGCAACCCCTCACTGTTACTCTTGTTGGGCGCAGGAATGGGTCCTGTTGTGAAATATTGTATCAAAATTTGTAATTACACGCCCCTGTTAAACAGAATTAGAAAAATTGAGCCTTTGGTTTTGGTGGTACCAGAACACTGTAAGCCCTCACAGGTAGTCTTTTTGGGTGCATGAATGATCCTGATTGGGCCTTGGGTAGTGGTGCCCTAAATCAAAAATATTGTTGGAAGCTAGCATCATCAAGATTGAGGAGGAATAGGATAGTCAACATAAGCAGTTTCAAGGGATCCCAAAACCATAGCAAATTCAATCAGTTACATCGGCATCAGGTGCTTGATAGCTGCTGAGCCAAGATTGATACATTTTTATGAATGTGAGCCTATCAACGGAGTCTGGGAAGGCCAATGAGAGGCCAACACACGCTTAGAGGGGAGGAGTCGAATCTGTGATGTCAGGCGAAGTACCATGAGTCTAGATCTGCAGTGTATGAGCTAGTGATTTGATACATGCTGTTTTTATTGTTATTTCTTGTAAGTGTAACTTTTTAGGGGGGCTTTTTTATTAAATTTAAAAGCGGAGAACACTATGGTACTTGTGTTTTTTGTTTCATGTCCTTAACCCCTGGAAATATAAGTAGAATTGAATATTGAAAAGCGAGTGGAGGAAGGTGTTGTTTGGAGACAATTCAAACATTGATTACCCACACAGAGGTCCAGTCTGGGGACTGTAGGAATTATTACCATTGGTAAAGTGGATTGATCATGATAAAGGCCAATGAGAGGCCGACACGCGCTAAGAGGGGAGGAGTCGAATCTGTGATTTCAGGCGAAGCATCGTGAGTCTAGATCTGCGGTGTATGAGCTGGTGATTTGATACATGCTGTTTTATTGTTATTTCTGATTCTAATTCAATTCAAACATTGATTACCCACACAGAGGTGCAGTCTGGGGACTGTAGGAATGATTACCATTGGTAAAGTGGATTGATCTTGGTGGACACAAGGAGTGATCTGTCTATGAGTTTTATATTCATCCTTGAGGTGAGCAGGCATTTTAGCAGGTGGTGGTGTGCGTTGAATACATTGGGCCAGACAATAAAGCTTCCACCTGACCTTACTAGCTAGGAATAAAAAAAAAAACACTAGAGAAAGTTTGCAGATAAACAAATAGAATATAGCCTCTAATTGGCTCAGAAAATGCACTTCTTTCTCAGGTTTCTGGAAAAGTAAAATGTTCTTGGCTTAATGAAATTACACAATGACTTCATCCATAGTCTGGTTAATAGATGCATTGATGCAACTGGACTAGGGACTTTGGTAAACTTGCTTGGGTCTACATGCACACATCAAAAATTTACTTCTTACCAATCTTTCTTCACAGAAAGGTTAATGTAATTTTATTTCTGTTATTTTTTACCTAATAATCTCCTTACTGTCAGGGACTGTTGTTTAAATAGAGCTTATGCATGTATATTGATGCAGCATATGTATCCAAATATGCCTTATAAACGCATTGATTTTCTCTTACCCATGGATGTTGCTTTATCAGTTGAGCTCACAAAAAAAATTGAAAGAAAAATAGTTTTGGCTGGAGCAGGCTGAATGCTTTTTATGACTGTATAAAAAGATTTATGAAAATTGCTAAAAGTTTGTAAAAGATTAGGAAATGCACACATAATTTAAAAGTAGTCATTTATGTGGAGTTTTCAAACTGTGAATAATGCAGATAGAGCGTATGGACATTTATTGCTTTTTAGTGATGGCTAGCCCAGAGAGAGAGAGAAGAAAATCACAAAGTCAGATTTAAAAAGGCACTATTATGGTTCTTACAAGAAGTAGTCACTTTAAGAAAAAAAAGATGCATATGACTGAGTTGAAAACTGATTTCATGCCTCATCTCACCTCTTTAAATTAACTTTACATTTCATAAAAGTTCACTGAAAGCCATGCACAAAAGCACTTAGATTACTTTATGTTTCACCATCTGTCCACCTCCAAAAAGCTAAATTGTGAAAACTATATGCACATTACTGCCCTGATTAACAACATGCTTTTAAAATGCATGGTCAAATCATAAGGGATGTATCCAAACCATTTAGCAGGAATGTTTATTATATCTTGTTGATTCTTTGGTATTTGAATATTCTGTGTCTTCTGACTCTTAATTTTTACGTTTAATCAGTTTTTATTGAGTTTTGCATAAGAAAAAAGTACAAACATGTACATGCCCAGAGTAAATTATTATATAATAATAAAGAATAAACCATGCTAAATGCTACATACAACAAAGTTAATAATGAAACACTAAATTAAATAATAATAAAAAACGCACTAAAAAACAATAATCGCTGGAAAAAGTCCCCAGTGAAAAAAGTGCTTGTGCTGTTGAAACAGTATTGAAGGTCTCATACACAGTGCTGTGACTTAAAATATAGATGAAAAATTCTGTGCTCCTTATGTGCTTAAATAGGGTGCCCCCCTAGTAGAAGTGCACTCACCCTTGGTATTGGACCAACTATCACTAGTTAGGTCAAATGAATTTGTGGGGCGACCCCTGTAGGTATCCTCTGGACCGATGGTTGGATATGTTAAATAATCCTCATGTGGATAGATATAATAGAAAATGCCTCATTGTGCAGTACCGTTTAACAAACGTTATTCCAAAAGATTAAAAGCAGGTATTCAACTCTCATGTAAGAGTGCCGAATATCCTGGCACCCGGAGTACACAGCAGGTAAAAAAGTCATACATGAAAACTGCTCGATCAATACATGAAGCCACTGTCGGGGTGAGGGCTCAATTTCCTGGTTTGGACGTCTAGGTGGAAGAGCGTCACGTTCACGTGACTCAACCTCTATGCATTTCGGCCTATCTGATTGGCCGTCTTCAGGAAGTTACAATTCCCCCATTTTAATTGAAGGCATAAATACCCTCAACCCGAATCACATGTCAAAACGTATCCAATAGCGTTGCTTTACCTGCTATTTACTTGGGACTGCTCACAATCAAATTACAAATGCATTGGTTGGCAGTATATTAAACAAAAGGAATATATAATTAAAAAGATATGATTAAATATTAAAATTGTTATAAAATTGTGAAAAAGTAGTCAGGAACACCCAGTACGAATAATGCATAGATTCGAACATTATAAACAATGTAAAAAGTAATAGTTGCAGCAACATCTAGTGGTGGACATCTAAAATGATAGTCCATCCATGCTAACATATTAGTCAGCATGGAAGCTGTCTGGGACACAGATGACAAGCATTCAACTGCGAAACATGTAGAGCTCATGCACAAATACGCCTATCAAAACTTACATTTGTTCATCAACTTTTGTTGATGTCCCTAGTGGACTCATTGTGGTTTTATCACAACTCCATCTGAGTTGTACAGTATTACAGAACCATTCTGTGACCATTCATGTTTTTAATGTATTTTTTTATTATTTGTACTGTAATGTTGGTTCAATCACCCATTTGTTTGGGGTTGCATCAATAGATTTTTATTCTGTGTTAACCATTGGTGCCTAGAAAGTCCATTCTTTCCTCAAACAACAAATTCTTCAAGAGATATATGTTCATAAGAGAAGAACCCACTGATCCCGCCTAAATCTAACAACAATAAAGAATGGGGGTTAATTTCGGGGTTCCATGCCCAGTACAAAGAAGTAGAGTTGATCTTCAGACAACACTGGTATATCCTACTTATTGATAAGAAACTGTATACTGTATTCCCATCTGTACCACAGTTTATATACAGAAAAGCACCCAGCTTTGGAGATCGGGTGATAAAAAAGGTCTTAGACCCTCCAACATGACCTTTATTTGTTTTTCGGTGAAGGTGGATATCTTCACCTTTGATGAAGGTGGATATCTTCAATATAGCACTGGACTTTGATTTCACAGGAGTCTCATCAAGTTTATTATGGGGATTTTTCAATGCATGATGCATTGATTATAAGGACTCTATACTATTGAGAACAATATATCTTGATCCTTCACTGGTTCACATGTTTGTATGATATATAATTTGTTATACACTTCGGCACTTTATTGTTCCATATGGTTGCTATTTCTAGGTTTTTAGTATCGTAGCACTCCTAGTGCAACAGCACATTATTGACTAGCATCATATATTGTGCACTTAGGTAGGCTGGTGTGTTCTTCTTTTTTTCATAGCTATATTTGTATAGTCTTATAGTTATACACAATTTATACTTGTTTAATCACAATTTATTGTGCCCAGCGCAATGATTTTATTGTTTTTAACTTTTTAGTCTATCTTTTAATGATCATGGTTTTACATTAGCATATATATTACTGTCTTTAATGTTACTATCAGTTTCTGAACTTTGTCAGCCCTTTTGTTGTGGTGCCTTTGGGCTGTGTTCGTCTTCCTGCTAGTGCATTCAGTGTGCGGCACGCGACCACAGTCGTTGTCACACTATTGGTTAACAGTTCGTAGGGCGGAGACATTGTACTGTGTGCTCTGTTCCGTGCGAGCATCGCGACGCATAGGGATAGAGCCCCGGCGCCAAATGTAAAAAGTGCAAAAAAAAAAACACATACAGTACAATATAATCGTAAACCTCTTTCACACTGGGGCGTCGGTGGCGTTGGCGGTAAAGCGCCGCTATTTTTAGCGGTGCTTTACCGTTGTATTTGCGGCTGAAAAAATTGTTAAAAAGGGTTACAAAAGGGTTAAATCCACCCGCAAAGGGTGAGAGGATCAGCTCTTTCAGGGCACTTTGCAGGCATTATAGCACCTGCAGAGCGCCTCAGTGTGAAAGGCGTCTTACAGATTACATTACTGTATCAAATAATTTCTCTTCCCTTTTGTCCCTAATGCTTTGTCCAGTGCCTGCATGCAGTTTTATATTATATATACTGTTCTTTCTGCCTGAAAACTTGCGATTGTCCATGGCAACCAAAAAGCATCCCTTTCCATCAAAGCAGTTTTAGACCAGCTAGAAAACAGCGATAGTAAATTAGAATCACTTGCAGAATTGAGCGATAGTGATTGCTGGGGAAATTCATCATCAAACACTGAAAGTAACAACAGCGACAATTCTGCAACTGAGCACATTTCGGTGTTTTTGATTTGATTACATTATTGAATACATTTTATCATTATTATATTAGTATTTGTATAATTATTTATATAATTATTTATGTTATTTATTTTAATATATGATTTTGTGTTTCAAACTTTTTCATACCCGGGATGTGTACTAGACATGTTCTGGAGTTTTATGGCCCTCTAGAGATTCCAGCTTACACTTAATATGCAAAATGTTATAACAAATACAGTATGGACACATTATCCTATATACAAGGATTCTTTAACTGTATGTTTTGGCTTAATACACATGTTATAGATAAATAGCCAGATTCAGGTAGAGTTACGCCGGCGTATCAGTAGATACGTCGTCGTAACTCTGAATTTGCGCCGTCGTATATTTAAGTGTATTCTCAAATTGAGATACACTTAAATCTAGCTAAGATACGACCGCCGGCGCTGTCTATTTACGCCGGCCGCTAGGGGCGTGTACGCTGATTTACGCCTAGAATGCGTAAATCAGCGAGATACGCCTATTCACGAACGTACGCTGGCCCGTCACATTAAAGATACGCCGTTTACGTAAGGCGTTTTCAGGCCTAAAGATATTCCACCAAAAAGATGGCGCAGCCAATGTTAAGTATGGACGTCGGAACCGCGTTGAATTTTTACGTCGTTTGCGTAAGTCGTCCGTTAATGGGGCTGGGCGTAATTTACATTCACGTCGAAACCAATAAGTCTTTGCGGCGTAATTTGGAGCATGCGCACTGGGATACGTCCACGGACGGCGCATGCGCCGTTCATTAAAAACGTCATTTACGTGGGGAATGCTTTATTTACATAAAACACGCCCACCTCTTCACAATTTGAATTAGGCGCGCTTACGCCGGCACATTTACGCTTCGCCGCCGTAACTTAGGACGCAAGTACTTTGTGAATACAGCACTTGCCTCTCTAACTTACGGCGGCGTAGCGTATATTAGATACGCTACGCCTGCCTAACGTTAGGCATGTGTACCTGAATCCAGCTAATAGTGTGTAATTAGGATATTTTTAACCATTGTCTGAAAAATGTATAAATCAAGTTGTCCTTACCTATGTTAATATATTGCTAACCATGATAACCTGCTGAGTTTTCAACAAAGAAATAACTAAATGAAATAAATAAATGATTGTCTTTTAGCTCTTACTAAGTCATATAGTTAATTTTCTCAGTTTTCTTTCATCATTGAACATTCTGATGACTCTCCTGCATTAGAGGTATTGTCATTACAGAGCACAAATACCTATCTTTCAATACAGACCATGGAAAGAATACAATATGGGCAAAAGCAGTAAAGTGAGAGCCTCATTAGGAACATTTTCCAGAGCGTGGGCAGACTGTCAGGGAGCTCAATTAATATGTGAATGGGAATGAAACTCAATCCTTAATATAAAATGTTGCTCCACATAATACTACTGTAATTCATTTTGGCAAACACAGTATATGATGTGCTCTATCTGCTGCAATTCCAAAGTTTAACTATATATATTTTAAGCTGAACAGTAAGATGTCAGTAAATAAAAAATAAGGATATATTGGGTACAGCATTAGTTCTTTGTCACCAGAGTCAATTAATATTTTACAGTTTTTTAACTACATATTTAAAGCCTTGATCATATCTAGAGTAATTATTAGTAATAGAGACTTGCATGAAAAACCTATGTACATAAATAAAACAACTTTGCCATAGCCATGTGATCCGGTACAGATAGCATCACACATCTAAGGATAGTACATGCTGTATAATTAAAAGCTCAGAAATGGTCCTTTAAGGCCCAGTACACACGGTCGGACCAAACTGATGAGACTGGCCCGTCGGACCGTTTTCATCGGTTCACCTCTGAAGCGGCCGTACGGACTGATATGTGTACACACCATCAGTCCAAAATCCGATCGGGTCAGAATGCGGTGACGTCAAACACACAACGTGCTGAATAAAACGAAGTTCAATGCTTCCAAGCATACGTCGACTTGATTCTGAGCATGCGCAGGTTTTGAACCAATGCTTTTCTGTACTAACCATCGGTTTGGTCCGATGGGGCAGCGGTCCATCGGTTCGGTTTTGAAGCATGTTTAGAAATTTTGGACCGAAGGAAACCAGACTGATAGCCTATACACACGGTCGGTTTGGTCCGATGAAAATGAACTTTGGTTCATTCTCATTGGCCCAAACCGACCGTGTGTACGGGGCCTAAGAGAGAATGAGTTGGGCAAACCTAATTATTGCAGACAAAAGTATCTGAACTTTGTGACTGAAGCTAAGTGTGGCAGATGGTACCAAAGAATTAAAGTTACTGGATACAGGCAAAGGTGAGGGGTAAAGGAACCACTGTCCTTGGCCATCAAATGTAGACTGGCAACAAAGAGTCAAACTCAGAAGTTGAGTCAATCCAGAAAGCATACACTAAGTCAGGGGTGCCCAACCTTTTGAAGAGCGAGGGCCACTTAAGCTACTTGGAACCAAGTAGGGCCACAATGAGAGGAGCGGGCGGATAACAGGTCATGCTACTGTATAGGCCCTTCGATCCGTCCAGATGGAAGGGGATGAATTCCCTTCTGTTTTTCGGATTGAAGGTAGGCGGGCGTAAACGGACATCTGTCTCTCTATAGAGGTGAATTGAGGGTCCCATTTGGTCGGGCTGATTGTGTGAAAAGGGCCTAAGACTGCTTTCACACTGATGTGCTGCGGTTTACCCATACCGCAAGTGCAGCATAGTGCACCTGTGTCTATCCTGCGGGTTAGCTGAATTTTGCCATACACTCCGCTTGTGGCAAAAGCCGGCGCTGCAGAGGACGCATCGGCTTATGGGGCTCTTTTCCGCAGCTGTGTTCTTCCTCTACCACCAGCTACATTCACAACACTGATGCTGCCGTATGGCAGGTTGGCAACCTACGATCTGGGCTTGCCAGTCCAGAGCAGGAAGTCGCGGGCCACATCAGAGGGCTCCGTGGGCCACATGCGGCCCCCGGACCACTGGTTGGCCACCCCTGCACTAAATGGTTAAACTTCAGCAAAGCAGGAATACTGGCTTACCAAGTTTATCAGGGCTAGCTAGCAACAGCCACATGGAACAATATACTTTAACTGATGAGTGCACGTACTGTATGTTCATGCATGCATACATGAAAGTAACACATTTTCATTTTTTGGTATGATAGTGGAAAACAGTGCTAGGTATGCAATGCTTCTCTTCCCCTAGCTCCTGTTCATCAAATGGAACAAATAGTATAATACTTAAATGACAGAAGACAAGGATTAAACTTCAGCCCAAGTGATTATATTTTTTCGGACGTATGAAAGAGTCCACCTTTCTGTCAGGTTTTTAATTCCAATCAGAAAAATCGGCAATGTGTTAGAGAGGTTGTAATCAGAAGGGCACCATGGACCACATATGGTGGGATTACCCAAAAATAAGGGATTATTGGCAGAGTTTAGCAATATATAGGCGAGATCACGGGCACAGATATTCCTGATGACCCCCGGTTTTGTCTATTCCATAATATAAAAATTACAATAAAACAATATAAGAACACAGTAATAACTTATTTAATACATTTTTCAAAAGGAGCCATATCAAAAAGGTGGCTAGATCCAGAAAGTCCTACAATAGAAGAGTGGATTAAAAGAATAGAACATATACATACAATCTATTACTTGTGTTGAATACAAAAAAACAAGGAAATACACTGAAATATGGAGAAAGTAAGGGAAGAGGAAGATTGGAAGGAGAGGGAGAGTTGGTGGAACTAAATAAGTAAGAAGAGGTAGTAGATTTAGTGGTTAGGGAGGGGGATAAGAGAATGAGGACAAGGGAGTGGAGGGGTGGGTATTGGGGAATTATTGGGATATGAATGTTTAAAATGTGTTTTAAAATAATTGGATGTAATTGGAAAATCAAATAAAGAGGAATACATAAATAAATAAATGACAGAAGACATGGATAAAACTTCAGCCCGAGTGATTTATTTTTATGGATGTATGAAATAGTCTAACTTTCTGCCAGATTTTCAATTCTATATACCACTATATACCACTTAGGATGTGTCAAGTGCTTTTCACTATGCTTTAGCATTCAGTCTTTAGGAATAACTGTGCTGATGATTTGCCCTTGCTTTGCAACATCCTTTTTATGCCTTCAGGACTTTGCTAGGCAAATTTGTTAACTCTCTTGCATAATGCATAATGTTTTCCTAATTGTCCATGCTTTTGCTTTGTTCAGTCCTCTTTTGCTTTATTTGTATTTGTCTTGATTTATAATCTGGAAGGAACCAATAATGGGCTATTTTATGCTATCACATACCTTTTTATTGGTTTTATAGTGATGGATTATGGCCTTATAGATTATTATCCCAACGTATTTAGTTAATAGCATTTCTTAAATTGATAGTAGTGTAAATCCTCATTGGTCAGATATAGCCATGGAAAGTAAACCATCTTACACTGGTTCTTTCCAAGCAATGATAGTGGATTATATTTTAAGCTAAGGCCCCATACACACGGGAGGATTTATCCGCGGATACGGTCCAGCGGACCGTATCCGCGGATAAATCCTCTCGAGGATTTCAGCAGATTTTAATGCGATGGAGTGTACTCACCATCGCATTGAAATCCGCGCCGAAATCCTCTGGCGATGACGTGTCGCGCCATCGCCGCGATTATGACGCGGCGACGGGCGCGACGCTGTCATATAAGGAATTCCACGCATGCGTTGAATCATTGCGACGCATGCGGGGGATCCCTTCGGACGGATGGATTCGGTGAGTCTGTACAGACCAGCGGATCCATCCGTTGGGATGGACTTCAGCAGATGGATTTGTTCTGCATGTCAGCAAATATCCATCTGCTGGAAATCCATCCCAGGGGAGATTTATCCGCGGAAAAAGATCCGCTGGCGTGTACACACCATAGGATCTATCCGCTGAAACCCATTTGCTGGGATTTATCTGCGGATGGATTCTATGGTGTGTATGGGGCCTAAGAGTTTTATTCTGGGGTAAAGGTATGAATGTGCAGTCATGTGAATTATGGCCTTTTGTTACTTTAGCCATTTTAGTTTTGCATTTTTGGCATATTGGGCATCTAGGTGTCTTTTTGTTTGTTTTTTGTTTTTTGCCTGTTGAATGATTTTGGGAAAAATATGAAGCTTTGCTCAGTATTACCTCTTTTGAATTAGTATTTTAAACACAGAGTTTTTTCCTCTTCCCAATTGCCAACTCTGCCAATTTTATAGCACAGGTTGGATTTCTATTTGAGCTATATACTACGTTGTACAAGTTTTCTATTTCAATCCATGAACCCATTGAGGATTGTTTTTCTACTTTACTGATTTTGTGATTCTAATACCTAAGATGTGGTGGATATTCATCAATGGAACAGGAACGCATGCTTATTCTACGAAATATGCACTTTTCTTTTTAACTATATTTGAGAGATTTCACATCACTTTCCTTCCATATCTCTGACCTCCTCATAGTAATACTATCTAATGTTTGAGGCTTGTTTGTGTGTGAAATAGCATGGCAACAACCTCTGGTCTACCAACTTGTGCATGTACATATAAATAGTGTCCCTGATCAACCCTGGAAGCAGACAGTGTGCATCTGAAGGTGAAGTTTCTGTGGAATGCAGCCTGGGAGGGCAGTGATTCTGGCCCCCTCCTCTTCCTGTACCATACCAATTCATATGGGGTGGGGTACAGTACAATGGCAAAGCCTCTACCCTTGCAAGGAAACGTGTTCGAAGGGGAACAAGGGCTTATTCCCCAACCCTGCTCCCCCCAAACAGAACGTGTTTTTTTAGGTGGACTTAATATGTACCCCTTATTTATTCACATGGGGGTGACATCTAGGGTCCTCTTTAGTGTTAAAGAAGGCATCCAGATTCAAATAAGCTTCCCACCCACAGAACTCCACAACAGCTGGCCCAGGGTTGTGGGGAGAGTCCCTTATCTTTATCAATATGGAGATGATGTGCTTTGCCAGGGAAATCCCCCCTGTAAAATTATCCCCCCCATATTAAAGGAATGTGGCCGGGTATGGTTAAGGAGGGGGAGCTACATGCTTGTCCCCCTTTTTTAGCATGCCAGACAAAATGTGTTAATGATTGGATAAAGGTCTGCTGTGGGGTTTTAATTACACTTATTTTTTATTTATTTTTTGGAAATCCCCAATTAAAGTCAATACCAGACAAATGCGTTCAAATTGGGTAAAAGCTTTCATCACATAGAACCTAGGAATGATATGCCTGCTCAATTCCATTTCTGAATTTATGAAAAGATCTCCATGGAATGAGTTTGGGGCTTATTCCTTAAAGTGATGGCCCTGTGTGATCAGCACTGTTCATACAGAGGGTCAGGGGGTCCTGTAGCCTCATAGAACAGTCAGGGGAGAATGAAAACTCCACCTACAAGCTTTAACCAGACACCGATAGAAGCCACAAGACTGCTGATGATAAAGGGTATTTAGCAGTTTATATATACTAAAATAATTGCATTTTCATGTTCTGTGTACTGTTGGAGACCAGATATAGTGAATTCAGGGTCCAGGGGTTTATTAACACTTTAACTAATAATCTATAGACTCCATGGAAGGGATGTGATGGTAACTGGAATGAGTGAGCAAAGCCCACCATTTGGAATACTTAGGTATATAGAGGGGGGGTATGTGGGCTACCTTTCAAGTCCTCCAACCCTCTTGATAATAAAGATATGTATTTAGTTCACATGAACACTTGCATAAAAACTTGCATAAGAGAAACAATCCTGCAACTCCTCTACATGTATCCTGGGAACGATCAGGCTGAAGCAAGAGATCAGGTAGACAAGGGCTCAGGAATAGGTCAAAACTGTAAGATTTAGTCAACATCAGCCCCCCTGATGACGTTAGCATAACGAAACTTACGTCGGAGGCAGTCCTTGTCACGTGACGTCCCCCCTGCGCTGTGGAGTGTCGGCAAGGATCCATTGGCGGTGAGATAGCAGCGGCTTCCACCCCCCTTCGAATCCCAAATTTGAAACCGCAGATTGGCGGTAACGAGTCCGTAGCCTCAGTGCCGGGTGGGCACCCCCTAAAGTAAGAGGCCATTTGGCTGTTTTTATGTTTTTTTAAGATTTTTAATTAAACGTTATCACGCTATTGGTCTTCCTGGCTTTCTTCTCTTGCATAAATATCCCATGTGGAGCTCCTGGATCTGTATATCGGTTTGTCCATATCCTCATGTGCGCAGGCACAATCCTGCATAAGCTGGTGTGACCATCTTTTCATTAAAATGGTCAACGAGCTCTGGTAAGAGCAATTTATATATCAAGCACCTTGGGTGGAAGAAGGAAAATCACCGCTCAAGGTGGGTCTGCTATAGGGTCATACACAGGTGTAGGATTCCAAGGGTGCTGGCAGTGCACTAGGCAAGCATGAGCGTAAAATGAAGGATGGATGGCCACACTCCAAACCAAACAGGTTGTCTTTATTTAAATGAACAGCAAAACATACCAGATCACAGCAACAGAAACATGAGGATAACCGACGTTTCGCACTGACTTAGTGCTTATTCATGGCAGCCATGAATAAGCACTAAGTCAGTGCGAAACGTCGGTTATCCTCCTGTTTCTGTTGCTGTGATCTGGTATGTTTTGCTGTTCATTTAAATAAAGACAACCTGTTTGGTTTGGAGTGCGGCCATCCATCCTTCATTTTACGCTCATGCTCACCTTGGGTGGAATTGAAGTTATTAAGAGCGGTGGTGGCACTTTCTCTCCTTATAAGAAAATCACAACAAACGAAGTGGATTGCAAAATTTTCTTTATTGTTTGGGACTTTTTCCGTTTATTATCATTGATCACATTGGAATTTCACGCTGTGTGTTTTTTTTTCAATGTGCAGCGCTGTCTGCAATATATGGGACTCTATTTGATGTTATTTATTTGTTATATTTTTTATCCAATAGGGATTGTTAATTAATTGCCAATCTTAGGTGATTGGTGCACGGCACTCTACACATAACTTGTATGGGCCCAGCGCCCTCTATTCTCACTTTCCAATATTATACTTACATCTGGGTAACCTGCATCCCACATGAGTAACAGAGACCGCTGTACAGAAACAGAATGTGGAGAGTATAGAGCTAATATGGTAAGCCCTTGTATAGATGAAGCTGGACTTGCTGTCATAACTGTCAAAAAGCAGCATCTTTGGCCACTCTGTATACTTCCATCGATTATCATTTGTCTGGCAGGATGGAGCGAACCCAACCTGGTCCCTATCATCCCTATATCAGAAAGGGGAGAAAGTCATTAAGGTGGGTTGCTAACATTTTGGCCAATAGTTTGCTGTCAATGTTTAATTAGGTTATCGAGTGATAATCAGAAAAATCAATGGAGTCCTTGTAAAATGACAAAACATGTATGGAGGGACTGCTAACATCTTCATGTATAGATCACCATGTATATACGCAAGTTCATTGGTACTGTTTATTGTTGGCAGTAGCTACATTGGGTACTTATTTTGTGTGAGCAGAAAGGATCTATCCATATTCTTAAAAAAACTAGCCTGTGAAACAGAGTCTCTGATCTAAATGTATCTTC
Source organism: Rana temporaria (assembly GCF_905171775.1). Lineage (NCBI taxonomy): Eukaryota > Metazoa > Chordata > Amphibia > Anura > Ranidae > Rana > Rana temporaria. The sequence continues at coordinate 481,746,957 of NC_053489.1, forward strand.
TGCTCATAGCAGTAAGAAAGTTGGAAGTGCTTCTACCCCAGCTAGAATAGGATGGTATCATCGTTTGACATAGTGAGGGTTATTTACTAAAGGCAAATCCACTTTGCACTACAAGTGCAAACTACAAGTGCAAAGTGCACTTGAAATTGCACTGAAAGTGCACTTGGAAGTGCAGTCGCTGTAGATTCGAGAGGGACATGCAAGGACAATAAAAAACAGCATTTTAGCTTGCACATGATTGGATAATAAAATCAGCAGAGCTTCCCCTTATTTCAGATCTACCCCTCAGATGTACAGCGACTGCACTTTCAGTGCAATTTTAAGTGCACTTTGCACTTAAAGTTTGCACTTGTAGTGTAAAGTGGATTTGCCTTTCGTAAATAACTCCCATTGAGTGTAAGAAAGTGTGTAAGAAAGTCAATGATTAGTATCCCAAGTGGATCAGATGTGTCAAGTTAGCAGTAAAAATTGTGCCCCAGCACCCTTGGACACTGAACAGAGCATACAGTGTTGGCATAATTGTTCAACCAACTGAAACATACCCACACATATGGCTTGCCTCTTTAACCAGGTGACCAACCAGCATCTACCTTTAACCTGTACTCTCTTTGCCACAGAGAAGAGCCATGACATTAGATCAAGCATGACTAGTACACAAGGAAGTACCAATGTTCTGTTAATAAATCAGTGGGGAGGACACCATCCCTGTCAAATTACAACACATGTTGTAAAATTTAGCAACTAATTTACTACAAGTAATAATTAGATTAAAGTGGAGTAAAATATCAATCATTTATATAAAAAATATTTACCTGCTTGTAAAGAGGTGTTACCAGGTTTTTTTATTACATTCTATTGATTTCGATTTTCACAAAAACTGATCTCCTCAAGAGGAATCTTTTAACAATTAGACACCAGTATGTGTCATGGTTATGCAGTAATGTTTGTCTGTCAGCTTACCTCTCCATGTGCTCAGATAAGAGGCCAGCCACTCTCACCTGTCTGTTTAAGTAATCTCTCCAGCATGGCTCCACCCCAGGCCCTATCAGGGAACTCTATATTAACCTGTGCACCGCAAGCCAGCTGTGCTGATCAACATTGTGTGCTAGCTTTCGTGTGTGACTTTCTGTGTCTTCTACATCTGATTCCAGTTACTGATTTTGGCTTGTTCTCGACTATCCCTGCCTGCTTGTGACCCTGCCCTTTGGCGTGTTCTATGTTTATCCTTGTCTGCTAGTCGCCCTGAATTTTGGCTTATCCCCTTACTATCTCTTGTTATCCTGGGCTGCTGCTTCCTCTCTATCCTCCTGTAGCCTACTGTGAGCGTGAGCTGGGAGACTCTGTGGGCCGCAACCTAGAGCCAGTTGCAGCACAGTCCATCCTCACCACTAGAGGCTCTGGTGAACATCTGCTGACTCTAAGGCCCCATACACACGAGAGGATTTATCCACGAATACGGTCCAGCGGACAGTAGAATCTGGATGCAGACACATTTTGGCTACCCTAATGAGACTGACCCATTCACCACCTTAGCAAAACATTGCCCACTTATACCTGTCAAGGTCATATTGATAGATATTTTAGATTAATTATTAGCTATATCTTGCCATTCAGATAAACCTGATGTTATATTGCGATCACTTTCCCATTGTTTCTGTTATATCCTCTGTGCTGTGAGAGACACAAGACTCTGGTTTGGAACAATGGATGTTTATTTCAGGTCATCTGTACACTGCAACATGATTCTCAGGACAGTAAATCTTATCAGCTTCTGTACATGTGCTCTCTAAGAAGGCTACTATGCCCCTTGACCCTTGTCATCACTCCTGGGTGGAGCCAGCCTTAAAGTGACAGTACATGTGGAACCCTTCAGGTATAACACCTTCCATCCATCCCTAAAAAATAAATAATAAAAAAAAAAGCACAACAAAACAATAACAGGCACAAAACATTAACTGATAACTGTCCAATAACAGTCCTCCAAACACAGGAGAATTACAGGACTTCCCCCACATCCAGATGGGAGACCAAGCTTCCAGGGACAGTTGCAGGGTTAATATGTAATCGGATCACTTCCGTCAGCCCCGTCGAAAGTCTTGTAACCGCTCTTGCAACTGAAACCGGTCAGGAGGGCGACAGTGTCGTTGAGGCCGGGCATCCAGCGATTCGGAACCGGAGGAAACAGGGCTGGCTGGAATGGGCATCGGCGGGGCCAAGAAGGGATCCCCCAGCTCAGAGGGTAAACAGACCTCCGGACCAGAGCTGGAGGGCTCTGTTGGAGCTGAGTTAAAAAATTCAGAGTCCCCCCAATCATCAGTCTCTGTGCATCCTGATTCACTGGGAGCAGAACCTTGAGACACTGGTGGTTCAGCCGGCATCAGGGATTCAGGCAGTTGAGAACGAGGACGCAGTTGGTCTGCATGACGTCTGCAAATGGAACCATCTTCCAGGTGGACCTTGTACATCTTGGGTCCCAAAGTCTCATGACTCAATGACAGCAGGAAGCCAAAGGGTGTTGGAAGCCCCAAAGGATCGGGCCCATACCTTTTGTTGGGCTTTGAATCAGAGGAGCTCATTGTGTTTGACCATCTTGTGTTGGGACAGTACATGTTCCTGGACTGTTTGAGGGTGGAGCATATCCAAAACAGTCCATGGCTGCCAACCCAGAAGGAGTTCTGCTGGAGTTTTCCCATTGGTTGCATGTGGTGTCTTTCTGTAGGCAGAAAGGAAGGAGTCCTGCTGCTGGGGTGACAAGGAGTGTTGTTTACTTGCAGCCACTGTAGCTTTGAAATAGCGTTTGAAAGTCTGCACAAACTGCTCTGCTTGACCATTTGTAGCCGGGTGGTAAGGTGCCGTCAACTTGTGCTTGATGTTGTGGGCAGTCAGGAAATGCTGAAACTCCTGACTGGTGAATTGTGCACCGTTGTCTGTGACGATTTCTAGGGTATCCAAACGTAGCAGCGAGATGTAACAGTATGGAAACTGTTGCATTAGTCATTGGCTGAGTAACAGGAATGACCTCAGGCCACTTTGAATGGGCGTCCACTATGATCAAGAAGGTGTGTCCTCTGATCAGGCCTACAAAGTCCAAGTGTAGGCAAAACCAAGGAACCGTGGGCCAAGTTCAGGGCTGGACGCACCCTCGAGGAGGGTCTCTTGCCGTTTGTGCACATCCAGAACAAGCATTCACATATGTTGTGATATCTGAGTCTAGGTTTGGCCACCACACATAGCCTCTGGCCTTTTTTTTCATATGTGTGCCCCCGGGATGACCAGTATGTAGCAAGTCCAGAATGTGTCTCCGGAGGGTCTGTGGAATGATCACTCGGTCTCCCCATAAAACACAGTTGCCAGCCACAGTTAATTCCATACGCCTATGGAAATAAGGTTCATACTCCTGTGTGACAGTTGCAGGCCAAACGGACCGTACCCAGGGAGTATTGTTTTCAGAAAGGTATCCTTGGTTGTATGAGCTGCTATCTCCCCAGAAGACAAGAAGGACAGGCTGGTGTAATGACAACTCTTGACCGGTGGAGAAGAGTCCATGGACCTCCCTGTCAGTCGGGACATAGCATCCGCATTGGCATCATGACCACGATACTGAATTTTGTAGCTGTATGACCCCAAGAATAGGGCATAGAGTTGGAGGCGGGCCGCAGTAGTCTGGGAGATGTCTTTGTCAGGGCTAAAGATCTGAAGGAGTGGTTTATGGTCTGTCAGTATGGTGAATTCCCTACCATACAGGTAAAGATGAAACTTCTTAATTGCCCATATCAGCGCAAGAGCCTCTTTGTCAATGTGTGAGTAAATGCTTTCTGATTTTGTCAAAGACCTGGAGGCAAATGCCACTGGTTTCTCTGACCCATCTGGTAAGATGTGAGATAGTACTGCCCCCAGACCATAAGGTGAGGCATCACAAGCCAAGGTGAGAGGCTTCTGGAGGTCATAGTGCACGAGCATGCGTGATGCCAACAGCTTCCGCTTAGAAACTTCAAAAGCACATTGGCATGCAGCCGACCAGTTCCATCTGGAGTGTTTCTCCAAAAGCTTGTTCAACGGAAACAAGGTGTGTGCCAGATCTGTCAGGAATTTGTGGTAATAGTTCAGCAAGCCAAGGTATGTTTGCAGCTGCTGGACGTTGGTTGGGGCTGGAGCTTTGACTAAAGCATCAACCTTGGCTTCCGTGGTGTGTATACCCTCTGCATCCACAAGGTGGCCACAAAACTCAGATTTAGGCACCATGAATTGGCATTTTGCTAAGTTCACTTTCAGACCCTGTTCTTGGAGTCTAGCCAACCCAAACTCCACATTCTGCTTGTGTTCCTGGTCGGTCCATCCTGTGATGAGCATGTCATCTAGCAGGCACTGCGTGAAAGGAATGTCTGCCAAAATCTCGTCCATTTTTCGTTGCCAAATGGCTGGGGCAGAGGCTACCCCAAACACCATCCGATTATATTCATACAGTCCCTTATGGGCGTTGATGGTCAGAAACTTGCGGGAAGAAGGATGGACCTCAAACTGTAAATATGCTTGTTTGACATCAAGCTTGGTGAACTTTTGACCCCCTGCAAGAGAGGCAAAAATGTCATCTACTCTGGGTAGGGGATACTGGTCTATTTCTAGTTGGGAGTTCAGTGCCATGCGGAAATCGCCACAAATGCGCAAGTCCCCATTCGCTTTCTTTACTGGTACAACTGGTGATGCTCACTCGCTGTGCTCTACCTTTGAGATGACACCTTGTTCCTTCAGCCGACTTAGTTCAGCTTCCACTCCTGCTGGGAGTGCGAAAGGTACTGTCCGAGCTTTGAAGAACTTAGGCTGAGAGTTGGGTTTCAGCTTAAGTCTCACACAGTCATGCTTTTTTTTCCCAACTGGTCATCAAAAATCTTTGAGAACCGCTTCTTCAGGGACACCACCCATCCCTCATTATCGCCTAATAGAATTGTAACGGTGTTACAGGGATTTATGGCGATGTCTGTCATACCAAAGTGAGCAATCCAGTCTCTCCCAAAGAGAGGGGGTCCCCCATTTTCAAGGATATATAATGGCAGTCTCTTTGTCTGACCCTTGTACAATACCTTTACTTTTGCGTAACACAGTGGGTAGAGTATCTGCTTTGAGTATGTCTGCAGTTTGATTGGTGTTGGGCGGACAGTTTTTCGGGTCTGAAGTTGCCTCCATTGTTTCTGGGTGATAACTGAAACTGCTGCTCCTGTGTCTACATCCATCTTGAGTTTCTTTCCCTCAACGGTTACATCTACAGTCATTGCGGAGGGTGCTGAATGCATATGATGTATGTCTAATCTCTGGAGCACTTCCTCATCCTCTGACTCAGATGATGATGTATATCTTCCCACCATATATGTCTTTGTCAGAGGTTCAGAGGTTGTTTATCTCCCACCTTCTTGCTACGGCAAACTCGTTTCAGATGACCTGTCTTAAAGCAATTATGACAGGTCTGATCCTTAAACCGGCAGACTTTGTGATCATGGTCTGTATTCCCACAACGATAGCAAGCTGACTCCCGGCTTGGTGGGGGTCTGTATTTCCAGTTTGCGGCAGTTGGCTTGACTGCTGTTCTGAAAACTTCCTGCTTCACCTGGGGGTTCAATTCCTCTGTATCTTTCACAGCCATTTCCATCACTGAAGCTATCTCAATTGCCTTTGTAAGGCTAAGGTCTTTCTCTGTTAACAGTCACTTTTGGGTCGACTCACAATTCAGTCCCATGACAAACTTATCTCTCAGTGCAGTAGGTAGGTACTCCCCAAAAGAACAGGTAGAGGCTAGTCTGCGAAGGGCGAGCACATAAGCTTTAATCTCTTCACCTGTCTGCTGCTGCCTCTGATAGAAGTGAAATCTTTCTGCAATTTCTAGTGGTTTAGGCTGGAAGTGATTCTCTAGCAGTGTCAGCAGCTCTGCCAATGTCTTAGTTGCTGGTTTTACAGGGGAAAGGAGATCCCTAAAAGTGTCATATGCCTTGGCACCAACCACTGTCACAAATGTTGCTACTTGCCTGTTGTCTGGGATGGCATTTGCACTGAAATACTGTTCCAGTCTCTCAACCCAGGAACTCCAGGATGTCTGTTCTCCATCAAACTCACTTAATGTCCCGATTAATGACATTTCCCTGCTGGGATCTGTGATTGCTTTTATCCAGGTGACAATCCACAATGTCTTTGTGTCTCTCTCTCTAAGACTGATAGACACTTTGTAAATCCCATCCTCGTCGCCACTGTTATATCCTCTGTGTTGTGAGAGACACAAGACTCTGGTCTGGAACAATGGATTTTTATTTCAGGTCATCTGTACACTGCAACATGCATCTCAGGACAGTACATCTTATCAGCTTCTCTACATGTTCTCTCTAAGATGGCTACTATGCCCCTTGACCTTTGTCATCACTCCTGGGTGGAGCCAGCCTTAAAGTGACAGTACATGTGGAACCCTTCAGGTATAACAGTTTTATATAAGGAAGTTTATGATTTGGAACCATTAACAATTATATATAATAGATATACAACCCAATGCTGAATCTTTAGTTGCCATGTTTCAACTTGGTTTTCAGATGTATTTTGGTTGTACTCTCGAGGGGGGTACATGTGTGTTTCTAGGCTTTTAAAAGAACCAAAGAAGGCAAGGAATGTGAGGCTTCAGCAAATGCTGGTGTAGCACAATTTATTGTTAAACTATAAACACACAAAATAATACACTCACTATGAGTTCTTGGGTAACAGGCAATGAGATGCAAGGTGTGTTCTCTTGGGTGTAGTCCAGAGGAAGCCAAAGCCAACAATGCAGGGGACTGCAGGAGAAACAAAGCCAAAACTTGGATGTTCCTGTCAACAGATGCCACGGAGAGAGAGCTGTCAAGCTCTATGAACAACCTGTCAGCCCAAGGAGCAGTATAGCCAATAGGCACAGGTTTTGGGTGCAAGCCACGCCTCCTTTGTCAGCCTGTAAGATCAGATAACCTCTGGGAATTTATAGTGACTGCTGCTAACCCTGTATGTGGCTGGCCTCCAAAATGCATCCCTATTGGCTATACTGTTCCTTGGGCTGAAAGGCTGCTTGGCAACCTCTGACAGGAACATCCAAGCTCCAGCTTCTCTGCTCCAGCAGTCCCCTGCATTTTCAGCTTTGGCTTCTCCTGGACTACACCCAAGAGCACACACCTTGCATGTCACCTGAGAACTCATTGTGAGTGTATTTATTTGTGTTTTGCACCTCTCTTTTATTATTATGTCAGGTACTTGTATAGCGCTGTCAATTTACACAGGGCTTTACATATACATTTTACATTCACACCAGTCCCTACCCTCAAGGAGCTTACAATCTAAGGTCCCTAACTCACATTCATATACTAGAGCCAATTTAGACAGAAGCCAATTAACCTAACATGTCTTTGGAGTGTGGGAGGAAACCCAAGCAGGCACAGGGAGAACATGCAAACTCCAGGCAGGTAGTGTTGTGGTTGGGATTCGAACCAGCGACCCTATTTACTGCTGTGCTCTTTCCCTCCCTTCTTCTGTTACAGCATTTGGGTTCCCAGCCCCAAAGGGGGAAGGCAGCCTTGCATAAGCCCCGTATGTTAGCCATTTACTGAAAACATCACATTATTCCTAACCTCCAGGAATATATCATGCTGTTTTAGCTGATACTTTGGGATAATTGTTCCTTTGGTAATTTATGTATACACAAGGGTAGCACAAATGGATTTTTTGTTTTTTGTTTTGTATGTTTTTATAAGAACTGACTCTACTTTTGTTCTGTAGTATGGTGACAGCTCCGATTGTTGAAAATTTTTACAGAATCAGCAGATATTTATGAGGTATTAAGGTCAAGTGGAGGCAATTGGAGAAGTAAAATCTTTCTCTGTGTGGCATGAGACAGATAGGGCATATGGTTACTTGATAGTGTTTCCCCATCCTATCCATTGTGGAATGTAGTGCTGAGACCTTGTTCCACCTTGAATTCCCTGTTTAATGACATGCTTAAGGAGACTTGTAAAAAAACCTGCTAGATAGGATAAGATATCAATGACAGTTGACCTTGTTAACGTTAATGCCTAATCTTATGATGGTGATAAGTGCTGGTTGGGGATACAAGTTTGACCAAAAGCAAAGTGTACAGCAACCATACAAAAGTGCCTACACTGAGAGAGTACAGTTTGACTCTGAGTCAGAATGCAGGGGATTCCTGGAGAATGATGTAGATGCTTCCAAAGATGAGCAATGAGACCAGAGTAAAATCTAGTCCATGTCTTCAGAGGATAGAGTTGAGATTAGAAAACCCACTCAGAAACTAATTGCTGAAAGACATAGCCTGGAAATACTGGTTAATTGTGTGGTTCAGATGTAGATAGAGTGTTATCCCGTGAACACGTCCTCTTTGCGACGAAACGTTGGGAGGTGGCGCTTTGACGTCACCGCGTTACACGTGCGAGGACCCGGATCTCTGGGCACGCGCTTCCTTACACAGACTGGCCGGCTGTGTGTTATTTTACATGTCATACAGTATGCTACGATTCATCGGATTGATGTAAGTGCATTACTTTTTTCATTAATAAAACATCTTGCAGTATCACGCTATGAGTTCCTTTTAATCTCTTTTCATACGCTGGAGTATTTTATTGGGCTGCCATCAGAGAGGAACACTGTTTATCGTGGTGGTTTATTGGATGAAAGTTTTACCTGTTCCTTAGTGGAGGTTGGATATCGTTTATGCTGATCATTGATTGATCTCTGGTAAGAGTCAGTGTGATCCGTTGGTGGAGGTCTCCTGTCTGCTATTCATCACAGCATCTGTGGATTCCCCTTTTTTTGACACTTTCGGGATATTCATTTTCACCAATTATTTGGGACTGTGTTTTAATTTCTTTTTAGTTAATTTTGGCTTTGGTTCATTCCTTTTTTCAAATTTCTCACATTATGGACTATTTTTTTGTTGGAGCTGGTATGAGAACATCAGTTCATGCCCTATAGATGTGCACTGTTCATTCACTGTGTTCACTTTATATTTGTATTCACTTCAATCATTTAGCACGACTCCTCCTTTTTTAAGTGTAATATTTACCTCTTGACTTCACACAAAATGGTTTAGACATAGCATTAAAATCTTATATTCTCCAGGAATAGGGTCTAATGCCCGTACACACAATCGGATTTTACAATGAAAAAAGTCTGATGTACTTTTTTCATCGGAAATTCCGATAGTGTGTGGGCCCCATCTGACTTTTTTCCGTTGGTGTTTAGAAATAGAACATGTTTTATTTTATTTTTCTGCCAAAAAAGCGGTAGGAAATTCCTATCTTCTGTGTGCAACTCCGACGGAGAAAAACCTCTCGCATGCTCAGAATCAAGTCGACGCATGCTCGGAGGCATTGAACTTCATTTTTCTAGGCTCATCGTAGTGTTGTACTTCACCGCGGTTTGGATGGTCGGAATTTAGTCTGACAGTGTGTATGCAAGACTGATGGAAGTCATCTTTATCAGAATTCCGACGGAAAATTCCATCAAATTTTATTCCATAGGAAATTCCGATCATGTGTGTACGCGCCATTAGAGTCACTCTGTTCTATCATATCTTATGTTTGAAATTGTAAACGCGAAAGTATTTAACAGTGCATTTTGGGATACGCATTAGTGCAACTTACTGTATATGAAACATAAAACACGAAAAGCATTACAAGGTTCATACTGGTAAACATCATGAGGGCATGTTCATTTATAATAAGATAACATCCCATAAGAATGGAATTGTGATGATTTAACTGTTTCTTTTTTTTCAGCAGCACCCGCTTTTATACTAACAAAAACATCCTGACACTGAAAGATGAAAATGTTCCATAATAAAAAAAAAAAATTACTAGTTTCTTTTATGTTTAAAAAAAAACCTCTTATTTCTTGTGCACTAAACCAGTGTTAAGAAAGGCAATGAAATATGAGTAAAGGTTGCATTCATACTAATGTTTGTACAGGGACTTGAAACAAGTACAGAGCATTTTAATTAAAATGCCAAGGCAAATATTTCCACTACATGTTCAGAATTGGAAACTGCAGAAATTGTAATTTCTTCTTTTAATTCCACATCAATCAAGCCTCACAATTATCATTTTGATTGACTTAATGTAATGGCAGTATAATAGACATATTATTGCCAAATTTGGAACAGTAATTAATACATTAGATTTGTTCTTTGAGATACAACATCAGTTACACGTTTTGGGCCAGATTCAGATAGATCAGCGGATCTTTAGATCTGCGTAATCTATCTGATTTAAGATACGCCGCAAGTTTTAGAGGCAAGTGGGTAATTCACAAAACACTTACCTCCAAACTTGCGGCGGCGGATCGTAAATCCCCCGGCGGAATTCAAATTCCGCGGCTAGGGGGAGTGTAGTATTTAAATCAGGCGCATCCCTGAGCCGATTTAAATGCGCATGTGCCGTCCGCAAATTTTTCCGGCCTGCATTGCTCCCAATTAGGTCGCTAGGATGTCATTGGTTTCGGCGTGAGCGTAACTTGCGTCCAGCGCGTTGGAGAATCGGCGTACGCAAACGACGTAAAGAAAAAAAAAAATTCAACGCGGGAACGACGCCCATACTTAACATTGGCTGCACCTCATAGAAGCAGGGGTAAGTATACGCCGGGAAAACGCTTACGTAAACGACGTAAAGTGACTGCGTCGGGCCCGCGTACGTTCGTAAATTGGCGTATCTTGCTGATTTACATATCCTCGCCGTAAATCAGCGAGAACGCCCCCAGCGGCCATTTTAAAAT